>NW_026729945.1:0-2500 GCF_030272615.1 Cryptomeria japonica | reverse complement strand
GAAGCACTACTATGTAGGCGAGAGAGAAGCACTGACTTATCAAGCCGAGAGACCAATCTGAAGCAGGAGAGAAGAAACTTCTTCGGGTATCCACGAGCACGCAATCTGGAATAAAACTGTTTCCGAAGCCTCATGAAGCTGAAGGGATCTGATTCTCTGAGGAGGTATCTCTTAAGCTCACTCAAAATGAAGGATTTCTTTTGATGAGGAGGATGCCAAGAATAGTACGGGATGTACTGGTAGGCATTAAGAGGTTTCTGGTAGCATTTGGTGTCAAGAACACCGCAGGCACTGAAACGGACTCCTTTGAAGAAGGTAATGTCGAGGAGATCCACAGAAGAGGAGGATACTGAAGGAGTGATCTTGATCTCTGGGTAGAAACTCTGGTACTGAGAGAAGAAATCAAGCAAGGAGGATTCATCACCTGTCCAAACTCCCAAAGCATCATCAATGAACCTCTTGAAGAAGGCGAGACTGGAGCAATCATACTGAGAAAAGAGGCGCTTTTCCAAATGGCAAAGGAAAAGGCAGGCATAGACTACAGCGAAGTTGCTACCCATGGCAGTGCCCCTGAGTTGTTTGTAGAAGATACCATCAAACTCAATATAATGTTCACGAAGAACAAGTTCAGCAAGCTCCATAATCAAGTCAACCAGTCCCAAATTAAAATTCTGAACCTGAAAGTATTCAGTGACCATCTCTCGAAGAGCAATGAGACCATCAGTGGTAGGAATGCTCGGATATAAAGATTCAACATCAAAAGTGAATAAGATGCAACCAGGAGGAAATGGTTTGCGATCTAGATCACGAAGAAGAGAGAGAGAGTCGGGAAGATGAGACTGCTGTTGCAAAAGGATCGGAAACAAAAGAAGATGAAGAAACTTCGAGGCGGGTTCCAACATGTAGCCTGTGTAGCTGCAAATGGGTCTACCGACAAGAACGGGCTTATGAAGCTTAGGAAGTAGGTAGAATGCACAAGCTCTGGCAGAAGAAGCAGGATTCTTCAAAAGGAAACTGGAAACAGGTTTCAAGAAGGAAATATTCTTCTCAATGATGAAAGTAAGTCTGCTCCAAATAAGTTTCCAAGGAACACAATCAACTCGAAGATACACAAGAGGATCAGAAAGCTGGCGGAGACCTTCGCATTTGTACCAAGAAGTATCCAGAACAACTAACCCCAAATTCTTGTCTGCAGGTTTGATAACAATAGAAGGATCATTCCTCAGATCTTTAAGACTTTTGAGAAGTCTAACAGGAAGGGGAGGACGCCTGGAGAAGGAACAAGAAGCCACGCGAGTCTGAAAAATAGATTCTGCAGAGCGGATAATCTCCTCAAGCTGAAAGTTAGGCTCATCAGGGTGCCAAAAGGGGTTCTTCTGGCGGAAACGATGAGGAAAAACTCCAGAGGCAAGAGGAGAAAAGCTGGAAGGCTGATTATCAGGCCCAAAAAAGGCACGAAGACGTAAAAGCCTGGCAAATGCTCTGAATTCCTTGTGTAGATCAGGAACGGACATAGGAGGAGGACGAGGAATGAATTTGATTCCGAGTCCGAGTAATTTCCGTTCATCGAAAGAAAGCCGCCGAGAAGAACGGTTGTGAATGGCCAAATTGGAGATGCGATTCTCAACTTCAGAGGCGGTCTTCCTAAGGAAGAAACATCGGGCCATAAAGGTCCGATCAATGGCAGGGCCCCAATAATTTAGACGGGGGCGGAACCTTGACTGCGAAATTGCTGTCTGTTTTGATTCTGCCTGTTTTGAAATCTGTTTCTTCTGGGATGCTGATTCTGTCCATTGGAAGTCTGCCTGGGATTTCTGCCATTGGAGGGATCTGAATGTTCTACAAATTTTACATTCGGAGCATTCTGATGGGGGGCAGAATTTGCCTTTGATTGCGACAGACCAGAGGCAGCCGAGATGAAATTCTTCCCAGCTGCCCGTGCCCCGTTTTTTGGGCCCTGTGAGGGAGCACGATTAGGGGTGGCGGGTGTTGTCGCAGCGTTGGAAGTTTGCGCACCAGAATTAACACCAGAGGAAGAGTTGTTCTTTCGAAAATTCTTCTTTTTCTTCTTGTTTTTATTTTTCTTCTTGTTAGCCTGTGCTGAACTTTGATTCTGATCGGAGGAAAGAAGAGCTTTAATATCTTTGAGCTCTTTTGAGAAATTTCCAAACTTCTGATTAATTTTATCATTAATCATCTGAGCGATGGTGGGATCGGGAGGGAGCTGTTCGGCATCCGACATAGCAGCGTCCCTGGATTCTTGCCTGGAAGTTTCGGCATGATCCTTGGCTGCTTTTTTGATAGCCCGGTCAATGGTAAATTTGTTGCACAGATTTTGGAAGTCTTTGAGAGCCTCCGAATACCATTCGCTGGAGGAGATGGTGTAGACGCCCAGAAGGGGAAGGTGCTGCAGAGCGACACAAGTGCCCTTGAGCGTGGAATCAAAATTGGAAATGACTTCAGAGATCAAGGCGTTATGATTTGAAGATGCTTTGGAGAC
>NW_026729944.1:0-29519 GCF_030272615.1 Cryptomeria japonica | reverse complement strand
TTGACAAGAACAAAATTTCAAAGATCAACCAAAGATGCTTGGAAAGAAAAGGGAATGCGCAAAAAGTGAAAAATTTCCCATGTCCAATCCACTTCTACCCATACCCATGAAGCTGAGATTGCATGGGAAGGAACAACTAGTGATAACACTATATTTTATGCCACTAAGTGGTAGAAATAGAATCTAGATAGAAAGTATTGATCCACTAAAGAACCTCTTTAACATTTTTCTCATCCATTGTTTTTGAATCCTTTAGGGTTATGTTCAAATTTTAGACCTGAAATGTGAAGCCAGGCTGACACGGTCTGTGGAAATTTAAATTGTTAACCAGAAAAGTCTTGTCACCCGACACATACAAAGTTGTTGATGACACTTTACAAGCATCATTCCATGCATTAGTAAATGCCTGAAAAGCATCAGAATATTAATAAGATACAATATTTTGGAGTCCTTTTTAATAAGATGTAAACTTTTTGTTACTCAATATAGAAATGGTAAAAGTGGCAGTAAATAATATCTAATGTTAGTAACAAAAGAATAAATGATAAGCGTACCTCATTATTGTCGTGCACTCCATTACCCACCGCACCATAATTTTGGACGTTAAAGCTTCTTCCATTAATAGCCTGAGTAGCATCCAAAGATATTGTAGAAGCCCAATGATATATGTTACTTTCTGTGATTAATTGGGCTTCAACGGCCATGATGATTAAATGTAAGGCCAACAAGACCAAATTCTTCACATAAATATTTTGACCTAGTGGAGCCATCAATCTCATTAGAATTATAGCCAGTTTCTACTATATTAGAAATTATTCTGATTACTATTAAGTTGCGACTTGCAGCGAAAGGGATATTTAGTACTTGTTTTGTTGACACATAATTTAATTTGCTTCACAATTAGTTCCTCTTTGTAGGAGATCGAATAATATATGTTGTAGGCAAAATGTAGTTGTAACTAATTGATAACCGACTAAGTTGTAATTAACTAATTGATAGCCGACTAAGTGGCCATGATAATGGTAATAGATGTTGGCAATTAAGATAAATATAATTTGATTAGTGGAAATAATCAAAATAAGATCCAACTTTAGTCTTAAAGGAGAGTTAGATACTTTGTTTGATTAGTTCTAGTTTTTATGTTTGATATGATTTATGTGAATGTGTAATGATTACATAAAATGATTAAGAATTAAATAAAATGATTAAGAATTAAGAAGATTCCAATATGCAATCTCTTTTATAATGGTCATACCTATCACAATGGAAACATTGAATAGTTTTTATTTCTCTATAACAATTCTTATCTATTGAATTTTTTTCTACCACCCATGGCTTCTAGTCCTCAAATTTCAGACCTAATACAATTGCCCATTGCAACCTTCAACAATTCCCCTCTTTAAATCCCTTTTGGTCAAGGCTCCCCTATTTTTACTATCACTTTGGATATTTCAAACTCTGACTCAGCATCTTAGCAAAACACCCACCCCTTGGAAGATTGCATGTTAGTAAATTCTGCACTCAAGAGTATGTTGGCAGACCCACTCAAAAAAAGTTTCTCAAGTCCTTTAGTTCCTCTAGAAAAATGCCTCGGGTGCTCCTCCTCTATTCTAGAGGTATTTTTGGGCGAGGAGATTTTAGACTGCATTTATTATTACAAAAAAATATTCTAATCAGAAGATTCAATCAATTTTCATTGTCTCTCATATTACTCCACCCCTAGATATTTGTACATTCAAATCCTGTGATGTTAGGGAAGATGGATATTTATTCTCATGCTTGTTGGTTCATTGTTATTTAATTTGATAATACTAATTATAGAAATGTTGTCCTTCCTATGGTCATCTACAAATGGGACTCTCATGCTTTATCTCTCTACCCTTGGACCCCATCATTTAATTCCCCTAATTGATCCTATTGAGGTTTCACCCACTTGGGTTCATCTCTTTCACCTCTAGTTGCACTTTTGGTGCACAGCCACCCACGAATACAAAGGCAAAAAATTGGGCATATTTATCAAAGTTGACCCTAATACTAGTCTCTTCCTATTGAACACACTATTTAGAGAGGAGGGGGGTGAATTAGTGTGGCCATGAAAACACTAAGTTTAATCCTTTAATCTTGAAAAACATAATAAGTAGGAATGCAACATGAAACCATAAAACATAATGCATAAGGGAACACTAGATTTATGTTGAAACCCCTAAACAAGGAAAAACCTTGGTAAGAGTTAACTCACAATATATACGATATCATTAAAATTTATTTTAAACACTACTATGGAAGCACACTACCACCTAGAAGACTTGCAATCTAAGGTCTACTATCTAAGGGCGAGATACAAAGGACTTGTAGGATTGCTCCAAAGTAAGATACAAATGAATTCTAGGCTAAAGCTCATTACTCAAGGGAAAGATACATGAACATCCATAAAATTTGAGTCAGCAAAACAAAGTCATTGTCCAATTGTGAAGTTGTCTTTGAATCTTGTTAGAAGAAACAAACTCTAACAACAATCACTTCCACATTAACTATCTTTGCATCACAAACTTCTATAATGATAATGACATGAAATAATTTATATATCATCTTCCCCACATAATTACCATTAAAGGCACACCATCACACTAATTTGATCTTCTATATATAACATCTTCATCTTTGTAAACATAAACTAGGTCAACCTAAATAAGGAAGAAGCACGAGTCCAATCACGTTGGCCACAAAATATAATTATGGTAATTGTGATTTGATTCTAGACTTAGAGAGGATGTCAGTACATATTATTACATATCTATAAAGTCAATCATCACATATATTTCCAACACTTCTCCCATACCTCCTTAACAAGAACCTTGTTGGTTGTAGACCTCTCCGAACCCCTTTCTATTGATATTTTTTTTAAGTTGATAAGCTCCAATGGAGACACTACTTGGTGTATTAAACAATTTCATTCAAATATTATCAAAATTTTTATATGGAGTACCTAGCCTTTGCTTGTCATCATTGGTCTCGACTCCATTCCTCTCCTACTTAGTGGAAGGATGTTGATTTGTGTCATCTTTCTAGTTTTCTTGTTCTCTTAGACTCAGACTCCTCTACACCATAAAAACAACAATAAAAAAATTTGTCCTATCAAAGAATCAATTAAGCATCACCGATCATCAAATGAGGAAAATAAGCCAAAGGAAACAGTGAATTTGAAAGAAATTATTATAATCTTAATTTCTCTTTTTTAAGGGCACAAATCAGTTTTGTCCTATATGATATTGTAAACGTACTAGAGGATACTCTTGTATAGGAAAATTGAATTTTGGCACTTGTACAATTGGACGAAATCTTGTTTTTCTCCCATCTTTTCCATAAGGGAATTCAATGGCATTTGCAAGGGATTCTAAATTTTTTAATTTTGTAACTGGGTGAGTAAAGTAGCAAGTCTGAATTGGAGCAATAGAAGGTCTTTTTGTCTCAGGAACTAATTTTTTTCATGAATGTATCATCTCTTTTGAATAAATGAATAATATTTACTTCAAATTGTGGCTTCTCATTTTATATGAATTATTTCTGTTAAGGATAGGAACATTTGTCTTTGCAATTTATTTTGTAGAAGTGAATTATGTTTATAGGTTCTCTCCAAGGAAGGGATTAAATGTTGTCAATGTATTTTAATGAATTGAGAGGTGTAATAGCGATCAATACGAAGAATTTAGAGTGATTTATTAAATTTAATTAGTTTCAATCATTAATGTGTGGGGCCTAGGTAGCTAAGAAGTTAAAGGTTAATGAAGATATTCAATGTTCTCACAATTATGACTATGTTACTTGGATTAGACATTGATCTTTGCGATTTTAAGTGAATTTTAGCTACCATGTCAAATATTATTGATCTTTTTATTTTCTATTTGTAGGAGTAGGTGTAGGTTAGATCTTTCTCTCAATTTTACCCAATAGTCATATATAACAATGGATCCTGCCAATTGAGGGTTAAATTTAGGATAATGTAGTTGATACTCATTGAGAGATATAGACGTATAAATCTAACCAATTTCCTAAGTGAATATTTAATATTCATTTTAACCCCATTCTATTTAATTAAATTCTTCATATTCATCTATTCGATTAAATGAATTACTCAATTTATTTAATTAAATTCACCTAAGCCTTTTCTAGGCTTTTTTTTAAATAAATCACTTTATTTAATTTAATTCCCCTTTCTCTCTTTTTAATTAAATTCATCTTTGTAAATAAATAAATCTAATTTATTTATTTAAATTCCCCCACTTATATTTATGCAAGTTGCAGCTATTTGGTTGAAATAAAGTAATTTTATTTTAATTAAAATACTTTTTCCTCCACTTGCATTTTCCTACATCTCCCACTTGCCTTCTGAACCCCTTCTAGATTCTTCTAATCACTTTCAATTTACCCTAATCCATCTCCTAAATATTGTCACAATCCTAAGCAAAGAGAAGTCACTTCTCAAAGCCTTCAAAGTCTATGAAAACCATTAAAGGTTTTATGTCCTCAACAAGTTAACCCTCAAAGTCTTCCAAACCATTTAAGGCTCTTACATAACCATTAATAGTTAACTCAACCTTCTTGCATGATTAAATATTTTCTCTCTAACTCAACCCTCATCTAACCCAAGGGTCTCATCAAGCATTCATGGCTTTGACGTTGGCTATCCCTTTAACCCTTGCACAAGAGTTTACCCCTTGGGTAAAAGATTTATCCATCGGATAACCCTAGCCTAACCTTAACCCTTACCTCCTAAGGTAGCCATTATGTCTTCTCAAGCATTTAATTCTTCTTTCATCTCCTCTCAAGCAAACTCTTATTGGAAATTGTCACCATTTCTTTGGTGAGAATTGTGAACATGGATTGATTAAATTTCAATCCTAGCCCTAGTTAAGATTATCCAATCTTGACCATCCATTGCCCTTTTCCTATAAATAGAGATCTCATTCTCTCATTTGGATATAGAATTTTCATGCATCAAAATTATAGTCATTTTGCTAATAAGGATCCAAGTCTTTGTGCATCAAACATATAGTATAATTACTAAGCAATTTATCCTCTCTTTGTTAAATCATCATAATAGCATTTAGAAGCATTCTAATATCATAGAATATCTATGTTATACTAGTATATCAGTGCTAGGATAATTAGATAATCTTATCATCATCTTTATGCTAGATTAATCATCATAGTTTTCAGTATCATACACATGTTAGGAATGCATTCATGCTTATAATCAAATATCACTCATTCTTGGAGTTGTCATTCCTAAGTCACTTTGCTTAGTGATCTAAGAGAAAATACATTGACTTCAGGGATCTTGTGAGATAGAGAATAATGGGACACCCCTTGGGAAGTTGAGCTATTCAATATAGTTTCTATAACTTGCACCAAGAGTCTCATTGGTATGTGGGCCCTTTGAAACTAACTTTTACATTTCTATCATCCTCATTTCCTACACACATTTTTGGTGCCCATTATGGAGCTTCACCCCATAAATCATATCAGTTTTGATGCAAGATAAAGATTGCAAGCACATGGGAATGTTGTTTTAGCACATTGGGACCTTTCCTTAGTGCATTTAGAGAAAACAATAGCAGCCTTGGTGTACTGTTTAGCACATCAGACACATTCCCTAGTGCATTTAAAGTCTCTATTAGTGCATAATAGTCTGGTTTCTTTCTTGCATATTGGAACAACAATGTAGCACATTCGGTAACCAATGTAGCGCATTTGGTAAATAGTGTAGTGCATCGATAACTTTCTGGAGCGCATCTATGCAATAGTCCAATGCATGAATCTGACAGAGAAAAGGAAAAATTGTTACTAAAGTGAAGAAAAATTAGGCTTGTGTAAGCCCACCATATATTTTATTTTTCAAAGACTTTCTTCTTCCAGGTCACTGACAATTTATTGCACGTTTAGAAGAAGTTAAAGTAGGAATTTAATTATTCTAGTTTTTTAGTTGGATAAAAAGAATTAAATTTCTTTTAAGTTTAAGAAGAATCTCATCTTTTATTTTGGGTTTAAAATTTACTAAATGTTCATTTGGGTTTTAAAAAGAATTCCATTGTCAATTAAAAAGAACAACAAAATGAACTTTTTATTTTTGCAAGTTAGGCAAAAACACTTCATTTGGGTTTAAAAAAAACAACAAATTTGTTTTTTAGTTTGCAAAAGGTAAAAATAATCACATTTTCCTTTGGTGCATAAAAAGAATTCATTTTCATTTTGAAAAGGATAAAAAGAACCTAACTTTATTTTGTGCAAAGCAAAGGAGTTTTTCATTTCATGATTTTCCTTTGTTTTCCAACATCATGATTTATTTTGTTGACTAAGATTTCACGTTCTTAGATCAAAAAAAATTTTCTATGAAGAGTTAAAAAGAACACCATGCTTTTTTGAAGCAACATCTCCAAATAGTAAGTTAGAAAATTATTCCTTTGAAGGTCAAAAAACAACACTTGTTTGCTTTGTCTTGAAAGTGGAAGGTATACGCTCTCCCCTTAACTAGGTGACCAAAAAACCAAACCACTCTTACAAGCTTTATTTACTTCAATCATTTTAAAACCTTTAGAAGACTTGCCCTCCTAAGTTGCTCTTAGAGCGCCATTAATGGCCGGTGAGAGGGGGATGAACTAAGTGGGAAATGAATTTATCACCAAGTGTTCCAACCCACTATAATCAAATGTGGAGGCTAATGAAAGTCCCCTTCAACTATTTTTCTCAATGATTATCCTTCCCCAGTATTTTTAAGATACATAAAGCCTTTGTTCTAAAGGTTGGGAAGCCTCCCGAGGGAGTTTATCACTAAAAACTGAACAAAAGCCCAATTAAAAACATTAGCACTAGGAACTTTGAGCCGAGTCAGTTACCAAACATTTTCAACATCATAGTGCAACGGTGGGGAAGAATCCACCCCCAAGACCACTCACCACATATCTCCCAAGATAACTACTCAATTATCAAGCAATTCACTTTGAGTTAATTTCTAGCAAAAGGAAAAAAAATGGGTGCCCTCTAGGGGATGACACGGTTTTTTAAGCTCACAGAGTATCGAGACTAGTGGGCTATGATGTTGTTGATGACCCTTGAATAGAGAGTCTTCTTGATTTTTCTTAGTTGTTACCTACACCAGTGAAAACATTGGGGATCTGAACACATCCTCACAGAACATACACTACTTGTTTAGCATAGGTAAAATTGTTATCTCTTCTATGTGCCATGTTCTCAAGTTATTTTTTAGAAAATCATCCATCAAAACCACAAGTGTTAAAATTTAAAACTGCTAAAACAAGGCAACTAGGATAGTGATGTAGTTAGTTAAAACATAACCAATATAACAAGGAATAATAAAAAATAAACACAAGTCTAGATAAAATGTTCTTCATTATTCTTCTGCAACTTCAACCATCCTCCATTACAATGAAAAAGTCCCTATTTTAAACAATCACCAAAAATTTTCTTTTTGGGCAGATTTTTACAAAATCCAAAAATTGCCATTTAAGGAAATTTTCAACTCTATCCCAAAAATCATGAAATATTTTAGAAATATAAAAAAAATTCCTACAGCACAAAAAAACAACTTTCTAATCTCAAAAAGATTACGAGCTCAAAATTAACTAAAAAACCAACTTTCTAAAAAACTGAAAAAAAAGAGTAAAAGCCAATTTTGAGTTCTTAGATGAAGGAATTCGGTTGGTATTCAAATCCTCAAGATCTATGTCCACAAAAAATTTCAGCCCAATCGGACAAACGAGTCAAAATTTATGACCCTGCAAAGTCCCTACATCAGATAGTAGCGCATAGGAGCAACATCCTAATGCGTAGCGATCAATCTATAAAATTTCAACCTAAACTTAGTGCCATCATCAATCAAATTAGCACATAACAAGTATCATACTAGTGAAATTTTCAATATCACTTTTCAGCATCAATATAGTGCACTAAGACATCACCTTAGCGCATTCAAGACATATCATAGTGCTTTTAGTCTAAACAACAACCCATAATCAGGACATATTAGTGCGTAACCCATTCAAAGCAGCCATTTCCAAATAGTCTAAACCAGTGAGTAGGAGAGCTAGCATGGTGCATAGAGAGCTTTGTGTAGTGTATCTTGAACATTATTTAGTGCATTTAGTCTCTATCTTATCACATAATCAAAACTAGGAAAAACAAATAGCAAATCAGGGACCTTGGGAAAAATTTATTAACAGTCTCGGATACCCTGTCAAGTCCTTTAACAAACTCAGTAGTCAAACTTTGAATCCAATTATCAGTGAGGAAATTTCCAAAATCTAACAAGGCGTTTTTAGAACAAGCTTTTCAAATCATCAACTAGCTTGGGATAAAACTTCATCTAGCAAAATCAAGAAGTATAAGAAACAGTGATCAAAGTTTGACCATCCAACAGATTCTATCAAAATAACATACCTAGTTTAATTCTTAAGTTGTCAAATCAAGTTTCCATATCAGGAGACTTTATCCATATCATTTGACACAATTTGTTGTGGAGGAGAATCTAACTAAACCTCAAATTGATAAAGTAAAATTGACTATTCAAATGAAGTCTCCAAATCCAACATCAAACGCTAACCTTTGATCATTTGTGGATGACTGCTCCTCATATTTTGAGAAGAACAAGTCTTCATCAAAAAATTAAGTTGAAGAAGAGACAACCTAGTTCTAAGGCACTTGCGAGAAGGAATATATTTCTCTATATCAATCGCCAACTCTTTGCATCACATCGTGCATTCTTGCATTACATGCGATTGTATATCCAAGGCAAAACAAATGAGTTTGATAAGGAACCTTTGAGAAGTAGAGCTTACATTCAAAAAGAAAAATTCAACCAACACCTAAATCGTGGGGGAAAGATCAACCCCACTTTGTTCCCATAGTTTTGTATCACTTATAATGAAGCTTGACCTGAACCACCAACACCACCTAGAACTCCCATAGAAGACAAAGAATTTGTCATGGTAGAAATATATTAAATGCCCGTTGTCACCCAATCTCAGAGAAACAAACAAAAGGAATAACAACTAGAATCAAGTATGGGTAGAAGATTATCTAATCTTTTTGATGAGCATGCCAATATGGGTGAAATAGAGAACATATAAGAATAAGAACTTCTCCAAGAGTGCCAAGGAAACACAGAATTCCAAAAACTCATGGAAAGACTTATTGAAGAAAATAAGGAAGAATGTCCACTCACACTAACAAGAAAATGAGTTAAACTTCCTCACGAATTTGATACTGAAAAACTAATAAATGTAGATGAGAGAATTTTAAGAACAAGGTCTAGAGATTATGCCTATTAAGACTAGCAAAGAGAAGAAGAAATATATGATCCTAAAAACATACATGAGCAAGACAACACCCATGAACACAACCATGCCCATAATCGGGACAATCTTAATGAAAGAGAGGAAATTCTCCCTCAAAGTACAAATGTGCCCATGATCTCTCTTACACAATAAATCCAAACACTGCAAAGACAAATGCAAGACATGCAACAAGGAACTACAGTACGATTCTCCTTGGATGAAATCTGTCCTTATCCTTTTGATAGGAGATTGAACATGGTAGCTTTCCCCTCAAATTCAAATATACCAAAGTATGACAAGTATGATGATAAAAGTGTACCCTGTGATCATGTTTGGGAATTTTGTACCATAAGCCTAGAGTTTTCTCATGATGACACTTAATGAGACTATTCCCAAGAAGTTTGGGAGGGAAAACAATGGAGTGGTTATCTAAACTTACATCTTCCATCAGATCATTTGATGAGTCAGTAAACAAATTTATCATGCAATACTCCTATAACATTTAACATGCAATCACCATGTTGGATGTGTGTAACACCAAACAAAAGAACAATGAAACATTCATGGTGTTTCTTCAGTGATGGAGACGAATGGTTTCGAGATATCCTCGAAATGT
The DNA here is from genome assembly GCF_030272615.1 of Cryptomeria japonica. Lineage (NCBI taxonomy): Eukaryota > Viridiplantae > Streptophyta > Pinopsida > Cupressales > Cupressaceae > Cryptomeria > Cryptomeria japonica. The sequence goes on along the minus strand of NW_026729944.1, from coordinate 19,553 downwards.
ACCTAAAAAGGAAAAGATGGAGATATTTATCGATAATATAAATAGTGAGATGAGTTATCAACTCAAACTCTAATGCATACCATCTTTTGCCAAGATAATTGAAAACATAATCCGAGTGGAAGAAGCGTGCATCAAAAAAGGAAGATTGAAGTTCTTTAAGGAAGGAGTTAATTCATCAAACACTAATCCTTTTAACAATCGAAACAACAACAAAACTCTAGAAAAATCTAGATTTTGGACAAGGAGAAAAAATGTTGTTAATGATGGGGTAGTTGATGCTAATAATGTGAAGTCCAAACAACTAGTGTTATCTTTATCAGGTAACCCACCATCCAACAAAAATAAAAAAAGTGTCAATCAAGGCACTAACACTTATCCATAGAATACCAATCAAGGAACTTCAACATCAAACACCAACAACAATAACCAAGGAAACAACAATAACCAAGGGAACAATGCTAACCAAGGCAACAACACTAACCAAGGGAATAATGCAAACAAGAGAGGTAACACAAACACCTTCCTGTATCGATGCATCTACACACCATTAGGGAAAACCTTAGAATTGGCGATTCAAGAACTCTTGGCAAATAATATTATCACATTGCCGACCATGAACAACTTTGAACCCCAAGTCAAACCACCTTGGTGGAATGACTCAAATTTTTGGTGATTTTATTAAAACAAAGGACATCACACAAATGATTGCATAAGGCTAAAGAACATCATTTAGGACATGATCAATAGAGGTGATTTGACAGTTGATGATCTCAAAACAAACAGTGACCATGATGCCTTTAAAAATCCTCTTCCAAATTACAAGGGAGGAGCTTCATCATCAAATGATACTAGAGGAGATCGTATAAATCACCTATACAATAACACCATCAACCACATATCGACAGATGGCAACCCAATAAATGTCACAAAAATCAAGGACAAACAAGAACATGTGTCGATCAATGTGAGAACCAAAGCACAAAAAAATGTCTTGAAAGGGAACACATCAACATCCACAACTATCTGCAAGACTCAATACAACCTAGTTGATCAACTACAGAGAACTCCCACTCAAATATCCATATTAGAGCTGTCAAAACTCTCCCCAAAACACAAAGAAATCTTAGAGAAAGCACTTGTTGAAATAAATGTTCCTAAATATCTAGACATTGATTGATTCCAAGCCATGGTGGTACATATGATAGGGCCTCATAACCTTAACTTTTCCCAACACGATGTTGTCTCCTTGAATAATCTGCATAACACTTTGCTCCATATTCAAGTCTTAGTCTATAAACATTGAGTAAAAAGGGTGTTAATAGATGGAGGAGCTGGTCTCAATATCTGTACTTTAAACCTTATCTATTCATTGGGCTTATCTGACCAGTCTATTGATCCAAGAAATAAAATTACCATCAAGGCTTATGATGATGAAGAAAGGTCATCCAAAGGAATAGTGATACTACCTATTAAGGTAGGACCCATACAAAAGGACACTATGTGCCAAGCCTTGGACATAGAATTAACATACAATATTCTATTGGGTCCTCCTTGTATACATGAAATAAAAGTAGTGCCTTCAACATATCATTAGTGTATCAAGTTTATGTACAATGGATAAGAATTTTCCATATCAGCATATAATAACCCTTTTAGGCATTGCAATGCTATGTGGGCAACTCAAGAAAGTATGGTTCCACACAATAGGGAAGCCCAAGCTTCCTCAGTACCCAATCATCATCAAGAAGAATTCAAGTCTTTATCCATAGACTTAAAACAAAAGATGAAAATAAAAGATCAAGGCATGGGGGAGTACTCTTTTGAACCCTTATGTCTATCAAAATTACCCACATTGCCAAAATCTTATGGACAACCTTCTACATCAACACATCAGGCAATATAGCTCATCACCAAGTTTCATGGTAAATTTATTCAATTGGGCACATTGGCCAATGAATCAGAAGAGAAAGACATCCTTAGTTGGCTATACAAGGATGAAGAAGTTAGAGCTACTACCATAGAGGTGGCCATGCCAATATAACAATATAGAAAAGGATTTTGGATCATGGAACAAATGGGATACAATTTGCAAGAGACAAAATAGGACCAGGATATGGACAACATGTACCACCTAGGCAAAAGAAAAATAAATATTAGAAACCTCAATGGAAAGCAAAGAAGAAATATAATGAAAACTTATGGAAAGAGGCACTACACCAAGTAACAGAAATGACAAAGAAACAACAAGAACATCAAGAAAAAGAGAAATGACAAGAGGAACTGGCTATTCAAAGAGAAGAATCCTCTTATAACAAAGTGCATCATGTGCGAGAACTTGATCAAACCAAGGTAGAGCCACCACCTGAAGAAATTTTTACTCACTGAAGAGAAATAGTGTATGAACAAATGCAAATAATACAAGTGGATTCCAATTCCAAATCAAAATAAACTACAACACTGGTATCAATTTTCAGAGATATTTTCACACAATACAACATACCTTGTAGAAGCAGCGAGATACTCTATGATAGTAATTTTGAAACTGATTCTAATGAATATGAATGGGGTAGTTGTTCAGATATTACTGAAGACATTGATGTAGATAACATCCACTCATACACACACCTTTCTTAGGAGGGACAAGGCACATAATCTCAACCACTTGAATTCGAACCATGACTTATCTACGAGGCTAGTGAGAATGAGTAGCAACAATATGAAGAAGGTTACATCAAAGATAATACCACCGAAGACCTTGACAATATCATAAACCTAACCAGTCTCCAGAATAAATATAACAAGGCTTATATCATGAGATTTACCCTGATCAATCTCAACCCACAAAAGAACTCCTTACCACTCATATATTCTGACCTCATAGACTGGGAAGAACCTAAACACCATGATATATGAATTTTCCCACATGATGAATCCATTTTCTAATATCTATGTTTAGTCAACTTAGAAACATTCTCTACCAGCAAACAAAATAATGATATTTGCAATTAGGGGAGTGTCAAGTAACTCAGTTGCAAAAATGAAAGAAACAAAGGATCTAATGGTGAAAACCAGTCAATGATAGTATTAGATCACACAAAAGTAAAAATAAAGGATGCTTCTGAGGGTGAAAACCTTTTTGAGGCACCTAAAGATGGGAGAGTTGACACTCTTCCTAAACATTATCAAGAAATGTCACCCATATTGATTGAGACAAATCAATCAATAAAAATCGGTACTGAAGCAGCAGTCAAAACCATACACCTAGCAGAGTCACTGACAGATGAGGAACAACTAGATTTAATCAAATTATTCAAGGAAAAGAAAATTAGTTTTGCTTGGTCATATGATGATATGCCTGGAATATATCCAAACCTAATCATGCATCATTTATCCATCGCACTAGGAGCTAAGCCAGTGAAACATAAATTAAGAAAAATGAATCTGCATGTAGCATTATTGGTCAATGCATAACTAAAGAAGTTATTAGATGTCATATTTATCCAACCTATAGACTATGCTGAATGGATCTCAAACATTGTACCAGTTTCAAATCCTGACGAAAGCATCAGAATATGCATAGATTTTAGAGATGTCAATAAAGCATGTCCGAAGGATGACTTTCCTTTGCCAAGCATCGACATAATTGTGGATCTAACAGCAAGCCACATGATGTTATCATTAATGGATGGTTTCTTTGGCTATAATCAAAACAAGAAAGCTCCAGAGGATCAAGATAAAACTGTATTTACCTATCCATGGGGAGCATATTGCTGGAATGTCATGCCTTTTGACCTCAAAAAAGCTGGGGCAACTTATTAAAGACCCATGGTGATAATCTTCCATGATATGATGCATAGCTTGATGGAGGACAATGTGGATGATTTACTGGCTAAATCATTCACCCGAGCAGAACATCTAGGCATAATAGATTGAATCTTTCAAAGATTGGAATAGTTCAAGGTCAGACTAAACCCTAAGAAGCGTGTCTTCGGGGTCACATCAGGAAAATTATTAGGATACATTGTGTCAGCCAAGGGCATTGAAGTAGATCTAGGGAAGGTACATGCCATCATGGAGATTCCACCCCTAAGGAACATTAGCCAACTCAAATCTCTACAAGGATGGTTGTAGTCTATCAGGCGATTCATAGCTCAACAAGTGGATAAATGTCTACCATTCAATAATCTTCTATAGAAGAATATACCTTTTAGATTGGAAGACGCGTGTGTGGAGTCATTTCACTACCTCAAGAAATATCTGATGAATTGGCCAGTTTTGGTACCACCAATAGATGGCAAGCCACTCATTCTCTACATATCAATAACTAAAGTATCATTGGGGGCATCACTAGCACAAGAAGATCCAAAATTCAAGGAACAAGCTATATATTACATCAGCTGAACATTAAACAAATATGAGCTAAATTATACATTAATTGAGAAGGCTTTCTTGGTAGTAGTATTTGCCTGTCAAAAGTTCGGTCACTACATGCTAGCCCATACGATCAAGATGGTAGTGAAAATTGATAGTTTCATGCATCAAAATTGTCATCTTCAAAGTATCAATCATTCATATCACAACATTTTAGTTTTATTTAGCTTTTATGCATATCTTTTCTTAGCTTAATTAACCCATATAGCATCATCTTAGCTTTCAATTTGGAACTCATCTAAATCTTAATCATCTAGTTTTGCATTTCATCTTAATCATCTAGTTTTGCATTTCATCTTCATCATCTCATATTATCATTCACTAAGATCTTAGATTCATTCATTAAATATTGCAAAGGGTTACCCCCATACATCTTCCAGAGCCTAAAGTGTAGATCATTTCAACTATTTGGTTAAATCCTATTTGTTGGTCACTTGGGCAAAATTTTATGGATTAATATTGGCTATCTTATTGGAAATTCTAGATAATTAGTTGGAAACACCAACACTACTGATTCCTTGTTGGATCAATCAGGGGCTCTCTCAAGTAATCGACTTATTCATTCACTGCTCTTAAATTTTTGTTCCCCAAACTATGATATCCCTCTCCTAGGTTTGGTTGTTCGCAAAAATAAAAAGGTTCATTCTATACCTTCTCATAGATCTCACATTGTTCCTCTATTCTTTCTTCTTGGCCCCATTTTAGATCTCTATTTGTAGTTATATTTTAATTGTGTGGCCTTGTTGAAAGTGTTACCTATGTATAAACCTACTATTTTCTGTTTAGGTTTGATGAATGTCATCTAATGTACAAAAATTTGGGGCCCTTCCCCACTTACTTTAATAAAAATCATTGGATATTTTTCTTATCAAATTTCTTTCTAACTCTTCCTCTTGGACCACTTCTTCTTGTTTTTCCTCTTGAAGAACTCTAATTTTTCCTTTGCCTTGATCTTGATTGTTTTGGAGCTAGTGTTGACATCTTCCTTCTTTGAAATATGTAACTGAGAGAAAAAATATTTATCATTATCTTCTCTAGATGAATCTCTCAAACCTTTGTAATGTGAAATAAGATATCTCACAAGGTTGTGATACTAAATGATAGACAAATCTTTCCTCTCTTAAGTGATGATGATGCAATTGTTCCACCTTATTGTTAGAGACATCAACACATTTTTTATCATAACTTATTTTTTTAATAATTTCTCCTAGAGAGGCCATTTTATTAACGAAATCGTTTCACCTTACATAACAATCTCTCACATTTTAGCTTCCTACATTTTTAAATTTTTTAAATTCTATTTTCAAGGTTTGTAGCTTGACAACCTTGATCTAGTCACTAACTTCACAACATTATTTTATATTCTTTCAATAATTCTTAGATATTTCCTTTATATTCTTTCAAGTAGTCTTAGCTATATATGCATCTAAAATTGATGGAAATAAACTCTTATCCAAAGCTATTAGAATGTGTAATAAATCTTGTACATTAGTATTCTTTGCCTTAATCATTTTATAATTGGTTATAAGTTATTCCAATCAACTGGCAAAAAATGTCATCATTATTTTAGTGTAAAAAATGTCATCATTTTAATGCACCAATAATCATAATCACTTCTGTTGAATTTTGAGATTGATAAATAATTAGGTTTTGACATGATGAATTTTTAATAAAATCACCTAGTTTGCTGACAAATGAAGACTTTTAAATACAATCCTAGATAATGATGGTAGATTTATACTTAGAAAATAAAAAAAGACAAATTTTTTAATAGAGATATTTACAAAAAGGAAATATTAATTTTCTTTGCATACATCAATTAAACAAGAAAAATAGAGCCGCATCCAAATGTCATTAAATACATTATTTTTCATGACAAATTAATCAACTGAGTTTACAAAATAATAGGAAATGATGCCAAAAATAGAAAAAAATACTAAAAACTAAATTTTATTACAGTATATACAACAAAGCACACTAGAGAGTTTTATGGAAACAAGCTAAACTATAAAACAATTCAGAAACTGTATAATGAAATTGTATGACACTCAATGCTATTGGAAGTATTAGTTTCCAACACATTCTTTGTAAAGTTCTTCTCTCATATCTCCTTTGTACTCCTTTTTATATTATTGTTGTTCACAGGAATCAAATTTTTTATCACTAACTATTCACTATATCCTTCTTTTACACCTTTTCCTATATTCATTCAATATGAATCCTTCTATCAAATAATGCACACTTATTTTATATCATCTTCTTTCCTATCTAAAACAAATGGTAATGTCAATAATTTCTCTCCAATTCTTTTCAAAAAATAAGCCTTCATTGAAGTCAAAGTTTGCTAGATATGAATCATTGATGAGGCATGCAAGACTAGTTTCTAGAATTCATTGAAATCACTTATACTCAAACTATTATATGATATAATATTTATAAAACTCATGGGAAATTCATGAAAACCCATGATGAAATTGACTAAATGATTATAAAATAAAATATTCCTAGTTTCCTAGAGTAGTCAAACCTAAAACATAGTGAGGTTGTGTTGTTAGGGCACAAATAGTTTTTTTTTTAAATGAAGTATATATGAGTGTTTGTATCATAAAATTATGAGCAATCAATTTTTGACGTGTGTACCATTATTATTTTTCATGTAATGAGATTATATAAATCACTAACTTTATGGATTTCTATAGGTCTCTTTTGATGATGTTAGGTCTCATGGGATTATCATAGGTCTCCTAAGATTTTCATAAGTATCTTAAGTTTTTAATAGGCCTCTTGTGTCTATCATAGGTATCCTAGAGCTATCATATTCCTCTTATTCAAAGAATTAAAATTATTATATAAGAAAGGAATGGTATATGGATTGCCACCAATGGAGACACTTAAGACAACATGTGAGAGTTTCATATTGGAAAAGCAACATAGAAACAAATTTCCAGTTGTGGAGTCTTATCAAGAAAAATATCCACTTGAGATAGTGCATTTAGATCTTTGTGGACCAATGCAAACACCATACATAAGTGGAAGAATTTATTTATTGACATTTATTGATCATTTGAGTAGGAAAGCATGGGTTAATTTTTTGAAATATAAATAAAATTTATTTTCTATTTTTAAAGAGTTCAATGCAAAATATGAAAAATAAAGTGGTTACTATATCAAAACATTTAGAATTGATTGAGGTGGTGAATATATCTCAAGTGACTTTTAGAATTTTTGGAAAGAAATTGGCATAAGAAAACAATTTACAATAAGGTACACTAAAAAAAATGGAATAGCTAAGAGAAAGAATATGAGAATTATGGAAATGACACGAAGTATGATAAAAGAAAAACATCTACCAAATGAGTATTGGGATGAAGCAGTTGTATGTTTAGTATACATATTAAATAGATGTCCAACAAAAGTAGTGTTAAATAAAACACCAAAAGAAGCTTTGAGAAAAAGGAACCATAATATAGAACATTTGAGAGCTTTTGGGTGTTTGTCATACTTACTGATGCCTCAAGATTTTAGAAAGAAACTAGATGATAGAGGAGAGAAGTGCATATTTGTGGGATACAATGAAAAAACCAAGGCATATAAGATATACAATCCTATAAAAAAGAAGCTGATAATAAGCCATGATGTTGAGTTTGTTGCTATAATTGAAGAAGAAGCATGTGATGGAAGCATAGATTAAAAAACTATAATTGCAGCTAGTGTTCCACAAGAGAATGAAGAGAATTAAACTCAAGTTGTCAATCCTAGTGAAAAAACAAATGTTCCTACAACACCTACAAGGGAACCTACCATTCTGAATCTTACTACTCCAGCAAGTAATAATAGTATTGAGTCTTCTAATCCAACATCTACATCACTAAGATCAAGGTCTATAATCACTTCAAAGAAGACATTAAGTCTAAGGGAGATATATGATGAAATACAAGAGGGTGAAAATGATGATTTATGCTCTAATTTTGTATTCTTAATACAAGATGATCCAATTTATGTGGAATATGTCATTCAAGATGACAAATGGATTACAACCATGAATGAAGAAATTCAGTCAATAGAAAAGAATCAAACTTGGGATCTAGTAGAGCTTCCTAAAGGCAAGGATGTGATTGAATTTAAATGGGTTGACAAGAAAAAGTATAATGCTAATGGAAAAGTACAAAAGCACAAGGCAGGAGTAGTAGCTAAAGGCTTCAAACAATAGCCAAGCATAGAATACAATGAAACTTTTACACCCATGGAAAATATCATATTCCATTAGAATGGTCTTATCTATAAAAGCTCAAAATAATTGGAAGGTTTATGAAATGGATATTAAATCAACATTATTGAATTGCATTTTTGAAAGAAGAAGTGTATATAAATCAGCCACCCGATTATGAAGTTTTGGGAGGTTTAATTATCATATAAATTTTGAGAAAAATTTTGGCCCCCAACTGAATTTCTCTGAGTGTCAAAATGAGTAATAGTTTCATTATTACTAAAGCCACTCACTATGGTTTCTCAAAATTCAGTACTCTGTGACCCCTGCAAACAATTCTTTCCATGAGAAGAATTGACAATCTTTGTATTTCCTGACAGATGTTCTAAGGACTATTCCATATTGAGCTAAGATCGATGCGTATCTAAAAGAATGAGATCCCCATTTTGTGGCTCTTGAATATGAAGACGTGATGGGTTGTTCTCACACATTTCCCTTGTTCCCATAGATTGATCTTTAATGACATATGGAGAACTCCGGCTTTGAGAGGTGATAGGATCCCCCTGGGCATTGTGTTGGAGACCGCAAGGATTAATCAACATATTTTTATCCCCAAATGCATTAGTTTGTATTGCCTCAATGTTGTCATGTCAAGAGGCATGACCAAAGGAAAATTCATTTGCAGAAAATAGTGTTCATTGAATAGTACATCCTAACTTTGAATTATCTTTCTTTCAAGAGGATCCCATAAGGGAAAGTCATATTGGTCCTCACCATAACCAAGAAAGATGCAACATCTTGATTTGGAATCAAGTTTGGAACTCTTCTCCTTAGGAATGACAACAAATTCTTCACAGCCAAAAATTCAAAGATAATGATAAGTAATTCTCTTATCCAACCAAGTCTTTTTGGGAATGTCAAAATTCAAATGAGATGAGGGCACTCAGTTGATCAAATATACTATTTTGTTGCATGCTTCTTCCCAAAACTTCTTATCCAATCTAGCAATCGAGAGCATGCAATGATCTCTCTCAAGAATTGTATGATTGAGCCTTTCAATTGCACCGTTCTCTTAAGGAGTAAAGGGAACAACCTTAATCTGATGAATACTATTGTTGGCACAAAAACTATCGAATTCCATGGAGCATAATTTCCCTCCATTGTCTATTTGCAAGAACTTAATTTTGTGTCCACTTTGATTTTTAGCAAAAGCTTTGAATAACATAAATTTAGAAAACACTTCTGATTTTCTTGACAACATGTAAATCCAAAATTTTCTTGTGAAATCATCAAGGAAGGTGACAAAGTAGTTATCACCTCCAATGGAGGTTACCTCTATGGGTCCAAAGACATCAGAATGAACCAGCTCCAAGGGCATTCTCTTCTTCTCATGACCAGTCCTTAAGAAGTTGACCCGCTTCTACTTGCCATAAAGGTAATGTTGGCAAAAATCCAACTCAATTGATTTTAGACCCAGTAATTGCTCTCTCTTAAGCATGATTGAGAGCCCCCTTTTTCTCATGTGACTAATTTTTTGGTGCTAAAGCTTGGTACTTCTATCTTCAATAGTCATAGTAGCTCCCACTTGATCATGATTATAAAAAACATATAGAATACCAACTTTATTTCCCTTTGCTATCAAAAAAGCCCCTTTAGTTACTTTCCAAGAATCAACAATAAAGAATACATGGCAACCTTGGTCATAAAGTTGACTAATGGAAATTAACTTCCTCTTGAGTTTAGGAACATGGTGAACATCCTTCAAGAGCCATTTGCTTCCATTTTCCAGCTACAACCAAACATTACCTTTCCAAATAAATTCACATTCTTTATTGTCACCTAAATACACTCTTCCAAACTACCCTTCTTCATAATTAGTGAAGGTTTCCATGCAAGAAGTGGCCTGAAAGGAAGCTTCGGAATCAAGTATCCATGAAATTGATGTGGTCTTAGTTGTGGAAAGAACTAAAACACCATTACGTCTATCATAAGCTATATTAGCTTCGTTGTCTCACACTTTTTCTTGTGCTTTCTTGTAAGACCAATAATTCCTTTCTGTATGGCTAGCCTTACCACAAAACCAACACTCACCATTCCGACCTCTTGATTTTGATCTTTTCGTAGATTTGGATCTTTTCCTTCTATTATACTTGCCTCTTTCTTGATGCCTTTTAGTACTTACTACCATCAAAGCTTCTTCGGATGAAGGCTCTTGATTATTTCTTCTCATATCTTTGCTAAGAAGAGTACTTGCAACATCATGGAACTTCAATTTGCTTTGGGCTACCACTAAAGTGCTGAAAGCCATTACAATGCCTTCCTAGCTATTGGGTAGTGAACATAATAGCAAAATTGCCTTGATTTCATCATCGAAACTGATGCCAACTAAGATTAATTGATTCACTAAGGTGTTGAATTCATTCAAATGGTTTGACACAATTCCACCTTCCTTCATTTTCAGATTATAAAGCTTTTTCATAATATATACCATATTAGATGTCGAAGCCATCTCATACAGGGAAGAAATTTTGTCCCACAATTATTTCGATGTTTTTTGTGATGAAACATTGAACAACACATTGCTAGACAATGAAAGGAAGATTTTCACACTTGCCTTCTTATCCATTTTTTGCCAATCTTCATCAAATAAAGTGCCTTGTCCTTTTGCCTTTTCTTCCAATGCTAATGCGAGATCCTGCTTAATCAACAGTGACTCCATCTGTACCTTCCAAAGGATGAAGTTCTGACCTGCGAATTTCTCAATTTTCCACTTGTCCTCCTCTTCCATAATTCTAGAACTTTCAATCTGAATTTCCAACCAGCTCTTGACCACCGAGATTTCATACCATTTTTTTTATTATGGAAGTGAATAATTGAAGTGCATGAAGAAAAAGAAAGAAAGAACAAAAATAAAATAAATGCACAAATAGACAGAACACACGGATTTTATAGTGGTTCACCCATATTCGCTAAATCCACTTTAATCAGGGAATTCTCTTATTATATAATAATTTCAAGAAGAAATTAAGAGTACATAGCAGCAGATATATATAGAGACTCCAATACAACTCAGAAAGGGAAGCCTAACTGTCAGTCGTATTGGAGAGAAAAAATCTATTGGCGTTTCATCTTCAACACCAACTATGATAAATAATGAGGAGATTAAAGGGAATATTTCTTGTTTTCCAGGAAACAACTTGCAGAATTTTTCATTTGTTTCATCGAAGAAGACAATGGAAAAGGGAAGAGTATAGAGAGATGAAATTTGTAATTTCAATTTGGGAGGAAGTAAAGTTGTAAATCTGGTTTAGGTAAGTTGTTTGGCTAGCAAAACATCTCTCAATTTTATAATTGAAAAAAAAATATGCAGAATATTAAAATGTTTTGTTGTAGTTCAGTTTGGACTTTGGAAATATGATTTTATGAAGTTTTAATTTTAAATATATTTAATATTCATATATAAATGATAATATAGGCATTATTTATTAAAGATATGTATATGTATTTTAAAATATATTGAATGTAGGCAATTGTTTTATTAACCATCTTTATATGCTTGTACATTTATGTTTGAAAAGTTATAGACCAATCAAATTATGTAAAGAATATTTTTTCTAATGTATACCAAAAATTACTAACAAATCATAATTCATGATTATGTATGACGTGATGTAATTTTAATTCATAATGCAGAATTTAGCATTCCAAGATAGCTAACTCATGAAACCTTAATGCTCATTTTTTATGGCTATTATAAAAATTAACATAATGTGCATTCTTAAGATTTTCCTCTGCTTACATAAATTATATAATTTACACAATATTTAAATTAAATTAATTTGCATGAAAATGAAGTCTAATAAGTTTATAGAATTTCCCTTATTTTAATCTAATAAATCATAAATATAAGTCAAATGCATGGAAGGGACCTAGAAGAAGCTCTTTGAATTTTTTTAATTAACTTTAATGTGTTGCACCCCTATCCACACAATCAAATTTAATTGTATGATGATAAACTTTTCTATTTAGTAATCAATTGTTGATAGTGATGATATAAAAGTGGTTATAATAAAAAGTGTTTTGAGTTTCAACACACATGTCTTTTACTCATTGAATAGTGATTAATTGAATTAATTTAAATGATACATAGGATATGTGAGGATAAATTTTTATTCAATGTATAATATCCTTCATTGCCCTTTTATTCACAACAACTCCCAAGCTTTCCTTAACTAGATCATTGTTTATGAGGTTTTAAAAGGAATTTTATTTTTATTACCCTAGATTCTTGAATAGGATTCTTTATTTTATGTTAATATATAATAATCTATGTTTATGCATAAATGTTTTCTTAATCAACATCATTTTCAACTCATATCAATACGTAGATGTCATTTTATTGTGTTAGTCATATATGTGTGTTTATGTGTGTATCCATATACATACATAAATATATATATACACACATTAATTTGTTTGCATATATGTATATAAAATAATTAAATATTTAGATTACAATTGAAATATCTATTATTACGAGATCCATTTTATAAAGATAAACAGGTTTTACATGGACCCGAAACCAAGAGTTTTACAGAACCTAGCCATTCGCCAACCAAATAGAAACCAACAACAAAACAAGGGAACACCCCAGACCGAACATAAAAGTAAAAATAAATAATAGGCAACAAAACAAAATATAAACAAACACTCAATTAAGCGAGTGCACCAGCTCCTTGTTCTTCTAGATGGTAACCTTATTGATTTCCTCCAATTCCTCCATAATGAACCTGGAGGCACCCTTATTGCTGCTCCTGAATTTGGTCCTAGAACTAGGGCCTATAGTTTTATTGCCACCTACAATAGAGTCTTCACCACCTAGATATTTCTTTCTGTTACTGTCATTACGAGATCCATTGTTATGATTAGTATGAAATAGATATTGTGATCAATATATATAAGTGATATTAAATTAAAGATTTTGTTGGTATTATATATTCATCATAGCTCATCTAGGTTATATATTTTGAGGATTTAATCTATGAACTGTCAATCAAATTTTATTTTAAATTACTAGTGTGAGATATTCTCATTGTTGATAGAGTATAATTAATAAGGAAGAACAAAATTATAACAAAAAATAGGCACAAAGGATAACTCATTAAAATGAGAATTTACAAATTATAATTTTATATGGGGAGAGGTTATCTTGGATAGAAGTGAAATGGAAAGTTTTTATTAGTATCTTATAACTTCTTATGTTATTCAATTTTTTATTAAGGCAAGACATTGCAGGTTAAAGACACTTAAGAGACTCCAATTTTTGACATTCATATATGATTAATTAGAAAAGGTTCAAAATAATAATTATCCAGAAATATAAAATCTATATGTGATGCCACTAAACTCATAGTATAAATAAGGAGGTAAATTCTTATTTTTTAATCAATAACTTTGTAGTCTTATACTAATAGCATATCAATTTAATGGTTGAATATCCTAGTTTATTGTATTTTATCTTCCCTTTTTAGATTTATTACCACATAAGGTTTCACAAAACACATGTGCACTATCATGTCCTCTATACATTGGTACCTTGTCCTACTATTATAACACTCTCTTCAACTTCTAAAAAAAATTCTTCCAAATATGACAACATTACCTATAGTTTTTCCCATAGTGAAATGTGTATTATTGACCAGATTGACATGTTTAATAGATTTGGAGATGTGCCTTGATTATATTCTTATCTAATTCATGAATAACATTAAAAAAAATTGTTTGTCTAAAATGATCCATGAAAAAACTAAATATTCTTACAACAATAATATGAAATATTATTATTTTAATATATATTTATTCTATTTGATTTCTTAAATATTTAGATGTACAAAATACTTTCATTGATTTCATTTTTTTAAACAATAATTAAAAGAAAATTAATCTTAAAAATATATGTCAAAATGTTGTTTTAAAATATGGAGGATGCAAAACTATTGCTTCATACAAACCATTACATAATATAGAAACATAAATAAAATTAAAAAAGCTAAATGTAAAAGGAAAATGTTTTATATGTGAAAACAATCTTAATTCGATTAAAATATATATATTTGTAATTATAAATTTAAGACAAATTACAAAATCAAATTAAAATTTAAACTTAAATTCCAATCATATATTGATTGACTGACATTGACATGATGTAATGATTAAGTGGTAGTGTTGTTAATCATTGCATCAAAATTCAAACCCTAGTCGAATACTATTGTTGAATGTTTCAATCAAGATAGGGTTCTCATTTATGAGCATACCAATTTATAACTATGAATCGAAATGTTTAAAAATAAAAACAATAAATCAATGGACCTTTCAAGTGGTAAAAACAATGTCAAACTTATTAAATAATATTCCCACTTTTATTTGGCATGTACAATCTCTATAAACCCTTCCCTGAAACTATTTTCATGTTATCATCATGTAGAAGCTTCTTCTCAAAAAAAGAAAAAAAACTCTTTTTTAATTTATTTCCTCTAATCATCTCAAACGAAGCACTCTAAATAATAATCTTTGGTTCCTCCATCCAAACCATATAAACAAAAAAAAGTGAAAGCACAAGAATGCTCCAAGAACTAGCAAGCTTTTCCAATATAGTAAGGCAAATATCAGAAAGTTGTTATTGGAAAGCTCTACTAGGCTCAAAAGAATAAAAATCTTAATTAAAGCTCTAAGTTTAGGAAAACTAGAAACAAATAGATATTTCAAGAACATTGTAAACAATGAAGATATGCAATAAATGGTTTGATATTGTATGAAAGAATATTATAATTAATAATGAAGTGTCATTTATTTATATTTCATAATTATAAAATAATTTGGTTAATTAATTTTAAATTTAATAATTTTGATGTTTACTTATAGTGAACTTATTGTGAAAGTTCATTTTATTGTTGGGATTTTCAAACTTAGTTAAATTGAAAGTGGCAGTTTATCTTAATGCCATTACAAAATACAACTCAAGATGTCTTCCTTCAAAAAACTATAAATCATGTACAATAGTGATAAGAGGATCTTCAATCCTATCAACAATATGCTTACCAAGGCATGGTGCTAGTCATAGAATTAATTGAACAATCCCATCAATTTAGACTTGTGACTATTAGGATTAGTGACAGTCCCAAAGATACTGAGAGGAGGGGGGGGGGGGGGGGGTGAATTAGTATCTAACCGGTTAACAGAATATTTGACCTTATTAAGTATTTTGCATTCCAAAACAGTGTATCGGTAAATAATAATTAATGCAGTAAATAGGAACAATAAAGACAACATAGATAACACACCATAACACAAGATTTTTAATGAGGAAAATGAGTGTGGGAGAAACCTCAATGGGATTTGTGACCCACAATATTCACTCACTGGCCAATGAATGGATATTACTTACAATGTGGTGCCTACACATGCACGAAGGCCAACTACCTAGAGCTCACTGCTCAATTACAAAATGGAAGTTTCACTGACTTACAAAATGGATAATGAGAATCCAATATGATGTATTGCTACAATTCAGCATCTTCTATGTGAGGTTCATTACCGGTTTAAGCTCATACTATAACCATAAACCTTATACAAAATCTGCCTTAATATTCACTCATCACTTCTACCATATCTGTCATATGTCCATCCATATATCTATTACAAAATGATATGCAAGATCTCATACATATATATGAGTCTAATGCAATATGCCATGTTGGCTTTACAAAAGATATTTACAATTAAATGTAATAAACAAAAGTTGTTCCTATCGGCTGGGGTGCCGATATACATTATTGTCACTACTGGTGAAGTGTCTACCAGTGTCGGTGCCTGTCGGTGAAGTGCCTCCTATTGGTTGCGTCTGTCGGTGGTTTACTAGATGAATGCCACAAGGTTGCCATCAATGATAGAACCTTCAATTCTCATTAGAGTGTACAATGCCAACAGTGACATTTACAAATAGAGAAAATTGTTTAATTGTCTCTTTAATTTTATTTTATTTTTTCAAATAGAGAATGAATAAATTAAAGATAAGAAAATATGTTACTCGAACCAATCATATAATTAGCTATTAGATTATCTTACCATAAGAAATACACAATACAAGAACCTAATATATATTTTCATTAAATCAAAATTGAATGCATCCCTAACTAAAGACTTTCAAAATAGTTTTATTTACCTGTCAAATAACTACTAATTATTAATATAGTAGAAATATGAAAATACATATCTTCAAAAGTAGTAAACATCTAATTACATGGAAAATGTATGAAATAAGTTTCTTAACAAATTGGTAAGCAAAAAGAATCAGAAAATCGCTACAATAGATGTAGAGCTATACTTAGTTATGCTAATTATATATGAAGACATTTCTCTATAAAAATTAATTTCCTAGTTGATAAATTTGAACCGCTTAAAGTCTATACTATAATTTTATTTGAACACATTTAAGACACTCATAGAAGAAAAGAAGTCATAATCCATTAAGAAACATATCTATGAATTAAAATATTAACAAAATAATATTTACAATATTTTAATAGATTACTATGCTTACATTAATTGTTTTGGTTCATTTCTAATCATTTTTTTGTAATCATGAATGACTTCACAAATATTATAGATAAAACACACTAGAACTTATACATTTTATTTATTTCCATCATTTCAGTTGTAATGGAGGAAATTTGCTACCTCAAGGATGATGAATCCTAGAGAAAAAATCCACTATTTGATACCTCACTCGAACTGGTGCTAAGGTGAGCCAGGGATGAAAACAACTAAACTAAATAGAGAAAATGTAGAGAAGCTTCCTCGACAACTTTTTTGACCTCTATCTAGAGGATGACCATGGAGACCTGGGACACCAACATGATGCACTATATTACTTCGGACAACTCTATTGAACCTCTGTCATAGCGCTAAAGTTCTCATATCTGAAGAAGAGAACATGAATAAAAAGATAAAATAAAAATATGGCTCCACATGGAAGAAGGACGAACGATGCTCCCAATTCTTTGCATCATCCCTAGATATCAAAAATGATATATATAATAGATTGAAGAAGTAGAGAGAAAAATAGAAGAAGATGTATGATAAAAAATCTCCTATATCCAAGCACATATAGAGTAACTCAGGTCCTTGAGGAGAACACAATGGGCAAGGACAATCAAACCTCTCATATGCAAGCACCTACAGAGCAACCTAGGTCCTTTGGGAGGGAAAAAACATATAACACAAGCATGGGGGAACAAAATCATATGCACATACAAATAGATGGAGATAAAGATAAAAATCCTAAAGTAAATCCCATAGGAGATCATTGTCCTCCAAATATAGATTAGAAGGAGGAGGATGAGACCAGAGAGGGACCACCGCAAGGGCTTCATCAGGTGTCTCACCAACAACGAGAGCAAGGGACTAAGCAACAACAACAACCATGTCCATAGGATCAGAGGAGAAAAGGGTTAATTATCATGTGAAGATCATAGATAAGGCCAAGATCTCTTCTATGGAGTCAAACATGCAAGCCTATTTGGAGGAAGCAGGTGAGCCACTCGAAGAAGATGAAACAAGAATAGGACTATCTACCTCTGAAATAGGGGTAGTGACAAACTTGGCAGAAGGTGAGGCCTTCACAATCACACACACATAGATAACCAAACCACCAAGCATTGAGATAGGAATAGAAGAGGGTGAAGAATAACCCTATAAATATTTTCACCATCGAAACTTTGGAATAGGGCCCTCCTCACGATTGCATTTTGGGCACTTAGGAGAAGCAAGTCTCATATCAGTCATAGCAAGTTTGGATGCGGAAGTAGCTGCAAAACAAGGGGAGCAAACAAGGTTGCACTAGAAACTACCTATTGTTAATAAGATGAGAGGGGGGGGGTGAATCATACAAACTTAATCTTCAATATATTCAATAGATTCAACCTCAGTAACCTTATCAGAAAAAATGTAAAACATACAAACTCATAAACAAATAATATCACAAAACATATAACACCAGATTTAACGTGGAAACCCAAATAGGGAAAAACCACTGTGGGATTTCGGACCCACTAAGAAATATACTCTTCTAGAGTATACTCGGTTAAAAGAAAATCTTGATAAAGATTACAAACACATTGCTAGATGTGACCCGGTTAAGGGATTTCCCTCAGATCTGTTAGGATCTTCACTTTGTTAAAAGTGACCTTGTCAAAGGATTTCAAACACTCACTTAGAATGTCACCTTGCTACAGGATTTACAAATAAGAATGTTAAGTCCACTCGGTTAAGAGATTTTCTGTCACTTATAAAATAAACAATAGTAATAAAATATATCTGCAACTTTGCATCTAAAATGCTAAAGCAGATTCTTATTTGCTCAATACTATCAAGTCATAGGACTTATCTTGTCCCTTTGCTGGGCTCCTTACTCTGTTATTCAAATAGGTCTTCAAGCTTTTGTGCTCAGTAATCACTATGTAGCATCCCTGTGCTTACACTTGCCCGCATACATTGTTTATCAACAGTTCCTTATTTATAAACAATTTGCTAACCGCTTAATCTCCTTGATCACATTTCCCATGATCAATCATAGCCATTAGATCTTGAATCTTGACCAGGTTCAATGTATCCTTCACTCTAAAAATGTTTTACTATGCTTGGGAACTTGCATTCTATTCTTGGAACTTGTGCTAGGGTATTGTGGTTCAATCAATGCTATAGATCTTCCTGCCAATCTTCCATTGGCATAGATCCTTAACAAACTTCATGCACGTCGTATCAATCATTTAATCATATCTAGCTCATCAGCTTCCTTCATTAAACAACACTTGTATTCATCCAATGCATTCTATTATTACTTAATTGCAACTCGGTA
>NW_026729943.1:0-29580 GCF_030272615.1 Cryptomeria japonica | reverse complement strand
GTTAACGTGTAGCATTTCAGATTTGACATTTTTCATGAGGAAAAAGGTGGAATTGTCAATTTCGCCCTGGACCTTCACTGAGGGTCAGGAGCGATTTTTCATTTTTTGCTCAAATTTAGCACTTTTCCACCTCCGAAATTTCTTCAAGACATTTCAACTAGGTCCTTTCACTGAGTTGCAAACTTAGCTCAATCCAATTTTGGAGAAAAGGTGTGATTTTGAAGTTTCTTGCTATGGGCCCTCTCTGAGGGTCCGTAGCGATTTTTGCAATTTAGGCTTGATTCTTCATCATTTTTCATTAAAACTTCATTCATCATTTGGCAATGCCTTCCCTTAATCCACTCCAACCAAATTCGCTTTGTTGTTGCAAGGTAAAATGAGGTTTTTCAACAATATCGCTATGGGCCCTCTCTGAGGGTCCATAGCGATATTTCATTTTTTGACCAAAATCATCAAGTTTTAAAGGCAAAATAATATTCATCCTGCTCTTGGAGGTCTTTTCTCCTTGTCCAAACCTTGCCTTAGCACCATTTTGAAGAAAACATGCATTTTTTGAAAATCTCGCTGTGGGCCTTCAGTGAGGGTCCGTAGCGATTTTTTGGTTCTAGGCAAATTCCTTCATCTTTTAATCTTCAAATCACCTCCAAGGCATAACACATCACGTCCTCCTCTTGTCCAAGCAAGTTTTTGTCTCAATTCTTCAAACAAAGGAGAGAAAACTGGAAAATCGCTATGGGCCCTCTCTGAGGGTCCGGAGCGATTTTTGTAATTGCCTTCAAAATATTGATTCTCAACGATTTCTTTTTACTTCAAGGCTTTTCAAACATCGTTTCTAACCCATGCCTAACCTTAGCTTTCCTCAAACTTGGATGAAAATTTCCCATTTTAGGTTTCTCGCTATGGGCCCTCTCTGAGGGTCCGGAGCGATTTCTCGATGTGGGCCTTCAGTGAGGGTCCATAGCGATTTTTTGATTTTGGGTTGATTTCTTCTTGTGTTGATCCTCCAAATTATATTCAACGGATAGAACATGCTGTCCTTCATCCCTTCCAATCATAAAATTACTTTGATCTTGCACGAATAATGCATATTTGAAAATCTCATTGTGGACCCTCTCTGAGGGTCAGGAGTGATTTTTGCTACTTGGACCAAAATGTTTCACTTTTCATCTAAAAATCACTTTGCCAAGGGAGATATCGTCTTGTTCTTTGCTATGAATAAAAATTCATGTCCAAGAAAGGTCCAAAAATGTGCACACAAAGAAAATCACTGTGGGCCCTCTCTGAGGGTCAGGAGCGATTTTTCCTTTCCTAGGCAAAACTCCTTCGATTCATCATCTTTGATCAAGTCTAGATACCTCATTATGCTCATTCTATCCTTCACCATGCTTTTGACATCTTAAATCGACCAAATAAGGCTAGCAATGACCCCTATAAGATTTCTCGCTGTGGGCCCTCTCTGAGGGTCAGGAGTGATTTTTCTGTTTTCAACAAGGTCCTTCATCATTTCTAGCCAAAACTTCTTTAGGTGGGTGGAGAAAGTTATTCATTTCCCCTTCATGATCAAAACTTGGTCTCTTTTCATTGCAAAACGAAGGAAATCAAAATCTCGCTGTGGGCCCTCTTTGAGGGTCAGGAGCGAAATTTGACTTTTTGAACTCTCTGTCAGGATAATTTTATGGAATATAACATTTAAGTATTAAGTTATATTCCATATATACTTTTAAGATGTTTGAGAGTGGTTTCAGACCTCCAGGAGTTATATTGCAAAATCTAGTTTTTGGAGGTTTTTTCAGTTTCCAGACTTAGTCAAATTTCAGGATCAGGACATTCCAGACTTAACCAAATTTTAGGATCAGGACTTTCAGACTTAGCCAAGTTTCAGGACCAGGCCTTTTAGACTTAGCCAAATTTCAGGACCAGGACATTCCTTGACCTCACTCAAGCAGAACCTGCTATCCAGGTGATCCCCTTGGCGACACTCAAAATGCAAAGGCTAACAGACAAAACCCTAGAAAACCTAGAAAACAAACCCTAAAAAAGAAAAAAAAAGAAGGGGTCCCCATTTGCAATGGGGCGATGTGTGAAATGGTCACAACAGGCATACTCTGCCCTCCCATCGTATTCTCAGTTCTGTCTATCAATCTGTTTCCTGTTGTAAGTTGTTCAAAAACTCACAATTTTCCATTTGTTTGAACATCCTGAATCCATGGATTTTAAGAACATATCTAGAAAGCTAATCTAAATGCTGAAACCAGTGATGTTGATATTCCTTTTTCCATATATCCAAAAGATTTTCATCTTTCTTCATGATGGTCCTCATGTTAATTTTAGTGATCAGATAGAAGGTAAATAACCGAAACTAGAAATGCAACACATAACAGTACAAAAAACAACACAAGAACAACACAACAGTACCCTGAGAAAACCTCCCTCTTGGAGGAAAAACCCAGCAACAAGATTCAGGTCAGATTATATTAATGTCAAGGATAACCAAGTACAAATTCACCCACTTAGGGCATGAACAAACTAACTTATCTGAATCTTGAATTCTGATCAGAATTTGACTTGTCCTTCAATCTGATGATAATTGCCACCCTTGACTGGATTCACACAGCTAGAGTGAATTTGCTATTCTTCAAGGTGAGTTCGCTGACCCCAGAGTATAATGGCAAGCCCTCAACGTATATTCGCCGTGTCTTGAATTGCTTGCAGATCAGATCGCTGAATTGGATGAATGCATAATTGGTGTGTAGAATGGATTACATCGCCTTGTTTATATAGGAGATACAAGTAACTTATTTGCCTTAGTCGGCTGTAATAAACTTGGCACCAAAATACAATAAATTCGAATTCTGTTTACAAGTTACATGAATAGGTCTTGACCTATCATATCATCACAAGTTACATGTTGCCTTAGCACGTTACACCCAAATAGGACCAGTCTCATATGATTACAAGTTATATTATCGTAATCGCTTTAAGTTATTAAATTTTAATTGCCACTAGGCAACATTAAAATTTAATCAAGTATAATCTAAACTGGCTATTTATTTTCAACACTCCCTCTTCGCTAGAGAGGATTATCATAATGTAATAACATAGTATCCATCTTGCATTGCCCGCAGAGGATGGGTCCACCTTGCATTGCTCGCAAAGGGTGGAGGAGGTCTTTCACCTCAACCTTCTCTTGCTTCTGAGGTCTCTTGCTTTCTCTGAATGTTCCTTGGGGAGCAGCAAATTTTTCGGCTTCTTGGATGATGTTCCTAACCCAAAGTGGTCTCTTCTTACTAACTGCAATGTCTCTGGGTCCATCAGTTGGATCCAGAGGCTCAGACAGATCACAAGGCTCAATATATTCAGAAGGCTCAATAGACTCCCTCTGAATCTCAGGGTTAGTATCAACATCCAAATCTTGATTTCCATTAAGTTCTTTATCATCATCAACCGAGGAACCTTTAGATTTCTTAAGAGCAATATTTTCTTCAAAAGTTACATCTCTACTTACCTCAATGTACCTTTGTCCTGGGATGTAGACTCGGAATGCTTTGGAAGATTCACTATATCCAACAAGGATGCCCTTCTTCCCGGATGGCTCTAGCTTAGTTCTCTTCTCCTTTGGTATATGAACATAGACAGGGCTTCTAAAGATCCTTGGGTGGTTGATATCAGGTTTGACTCCAGTGAAGGCTTCTTCAGGAGTAATTTTCTTCAACACACGATGAGGGCATCTATTTTGAATATATACTGCAGTCTTAGATGCCTCAGCCCACAAGAAGGTTTGTATATCCTGATCATGAATCATTGCTTTAGCTGCTTCGACAATGGATCTATTCTTCCTTTCAGCCACCCCATTTTGTTGAGGATTGTAGGGAACACAAAACTCCCTCTTAATTTGTGTCTCTACACAAAAGTCATGAAAGCTACTTGAGGTGTATTCACCTCCATTATCAGATCTTAACACTTTAATTCTTTTTCTAGATAGATTTTCAACTAAAGCCTTAAATTCTTTGAACCTACTTAATACTTCATCAGTTTCTTTAGTTTTCAAAAAGTAAATCCAAGTCTTTCTAGAGAAATCATCTATGAATATAACATAGTATAGGCATACACTAGGTGAAGCAACAGACATAGGTCCACATAAATCAGAATTAACAATTGCTAATTTTTTTCTAGCTCTACTTTCACTTTTATAAAATGGACTTTTAGTGTTCTTACCTAAAGCACATACTTTGCAAGTATCATCATGAAATTGACTAAGTTTAGGCATACCTTTGACCATCTTCTCAAGTGAGGGAAGTGCTTGGAAGTGTAAATGTTCAAGCCTCCTATGCCATAGTTCCCTAATCTCAAGAGCCTCATGAATGAGAGCTTGAACAGGTTTGGCTGAAAGCTTGTATAAGCTATCATATCTATTACCAATGACACGAGCAGATTTAAAACTAGATTTTTTAGGCCACGCAAGTACTCTACCCTCAGAAAATGCTAATTGATAACCCTTACCTTCTAGTGCAGAAATGGAGATAAGATTCCTTTTAATTCCAGGCACAAATAAAATATCACTGAGATGTAGAAAGATACCAGAATCTAAATTTAATGAAGTAGTACTGAAACTTCTTACCGAATATCGAGCATCATCACCAATTACCACATGAAGATTGGATTCTTTCTCTATCAAGTCTGAAAGATGCTCTCGGTAGCCTGTGATGTGTCTAGATGCGCCGCTGTCGATCAGCCATGTGTTGCAGTCAGTTGGTACATTGCTTGACAAAGCAGAGATGAAGAGGAAGTCTTCATTGTTCTTCTGTTCTGCAACCTCATTGAGATTCGCTTCTCCTTGCTTGAGCTAATTTTGACATTCCTTCGCATAGTGACCAAACTTGTCACACCTGAAGTAGCGAATGCGTGAGAGATCTCTTGGCTTCTTCCTTGTATCATGATTGCTGAAGGTCTGAAATCTCTATTCCTCTTGAAGTTGCCCTTCTTCCAATTTCCACCTTTCTTCTTGATTGATTGGGCTGCAAGCATGTGATGATCTCCTCCATGAGAGTTCCTAATTGTCCCCTTGGCAGCCAACCGAGATTCTTCTTGGATGCAATCTCCCCTCAACCGTTCAAACTTGGGAAGCTCAATCCTCGCATTGATTCCTTGAATGAATGGTTCCCAAGTTGGAGGAAGAACGTTGAGGACAGTCAAGGTAAGATCCCTGTCTTCAACTTCCTTCCCTACTGCTGAAAGTTGATCCTTTAAATCAGTCACTCTCATTAAGTAGGAAGTGATAGATTCCCCTTTCTCCAATCAGATGTGGGAGAGCTGATTCCTTAAGGCAAGAATGCGGCTAGTGTTGTTGACTTCATACATCTTCTCCAATGTGCTGAACATCTCTCTAGCAGACTTCATCTTGGAGATAGATGATTGTTTGCTGGTACAACTGGTAAATTAAGTACAAGAAATAATAATGTACATGACAATGCATACCAGACACGGCAGAAAATATATCTTTATTCGCACATTCAATTATTACAGAGAAGAGACCAAAGATGGTCGGCCAAGGATTACACTAGATCCGACAATACCATCCCCCTTCCTTGACAGCACATGGCATAATTGAAGGACCTGACGGTTGCCGAGAGGTACACAACCGTCAACGAACTGACAAATAACCACCCGAGACTGACAACCCACTCAATACAATTAATTAACACCTTGTCGGATAACAAATATTATCAAACATAACAATAGGCAATTTACGCTGACAACATCATCCCCCCCAAAAGAAAAAGTCGTCTTTTAGATGACAAGCAAACATCAAGTAATATTCGGGAAGACTAACGACAAACGACGACTTCGATGGGACAACCCCAACTTGTAGTGTACTTGTCAAATCAAATGGGGGTTTGGGGCAATGCCCCCAATGGGGTCAAGGGGCAGCGCCCCTAGCGGGGTCTGGGGGTAGAGCCCCTTGCGGGGTCGAGGGGCAGCACCCCTCGCAGGGTCTCGGGGCAGCGCCAACACCAAATTACAACCTTCAAACCCACACGGAACTCCATGGCGTGCATCAATTTTCTGCTTTTTTAAGACGTCAGGAACAAGGCCAAAGAAGTCAAAATTCTGATCAAGGTGCATTCTCCCGTATGGGAATTGTGTTTTCTGACTTGTTCTTTCGTACAGACTTGTGCTTCTCTCTTGGTTGTACGATGCATAGGTGTGTGGCTTGAGACTCCCTTCATCCAACTCAAAGCTAATGCCTTCGAGTTTTTGATATATTGCTTCCTTGACAGTACGGTATTTCACCTATGGTCTGTACGGATTTCTCTTGGTTGTCGTACGGCCTCCGCCTTTTGTTGTCGTACCTGCAGCGTGGTCGAACGACCTCTCCCTGATTGCATCCTTGTATATCGTACGATGCCTCATGTACGATGTCCGGATGGGTTTCATGCATGTCGTACGATGTCTCCTGTGTCATATCCGCCGTACGGTTTCACCGTACACCATACCCTTTTCTCTATGTGGTTTATGTCGTACGTTGTACGGATCGAATAAATGGACTACGCCGTACGGAATGGTTGAATGGACTACGCCGTACGGAATGGTTGAATGAACTACGCCGTATGGATTGTTTGAACTAGGTACGTCGTACGGGTGAGCTACGCCATACGGAATGGTGCTTCGTCGTGCGTCGTACGGAATGGTTCTCTGTCGTACGCCGTACGGACTCCTCGCCTTGCCGTACGGAATGGTGCTTCATGCCTGTGTTTCGACCGTACTTGTTGACCGTACCGGTATTTCTGCTTCTTCACCTGCATCGTACGGATTCAACTTCTCTTATGGCTGGATGGGAATGTTCCTTCCCTCTCTCGATTTTGTCCAACAGTCAAGTCTACTTCCCCGACTCTCCCTTGACTGTACGGATCTCTAGCACTTAGCTTCTCTAGTTTGTACAGTGTAGTTGGGGCTCTTAGCTTCGTGTGGCAACCTCATCACATCGACGCAACCTGGATCCTCAAGAGCCAACTTGCTCGTTTGCTTTGAACCGTATGGTTGAATTGCTTTCGGCTGATGTGAACCGTTTAGCGTATAGTATTAACTTCTTCGAGGCATCACCACTAGGCTCTACAACATCCAATTTCAAATCCTCGCCCTGTGAATCTTCTTCGTACACCTTAGATACTTCCCCATTCCCACTCGGCGGCCTTTGTTCATACGGTACAGGCTCACTTGGTAATTGTTCGTACAACCCAGACACACCAACACCGAATGTGCATAGATGAATATCGTACGACAGACTTTGTACTTCCTCAATTTGGCCAATTTGTAGCATGTTATAGTTGGGGTGGGAAACTTCATAATCCTCCATCTACCAGTGGAATAATCCATTAAGAGAACTCGTCTCATCTTCAGAGCAATCTTCTAGTTTGAGCACCCCTTCATCGTTGGGTTTCATGCCTTTCCTTCCTCCGTCCATACCTAACTCTCCACCCTCAGACTCAAAGTCTGAGGGTGCTAGTTTTTCACTCACCGCCTGGTTCCTCAAGTCAATGATATGCTTCCTCCCGTCACTCTCGATCGAGAGTGTGTTTCGCTTCCAGTTATGATTCGCCTTGGCAGTAACCAACCATCCCCTCCCGAGGAGTGCATCGTACACCTTCTTCTGTAACCAGATAACTACAAAGTCCAAGAAAAATTGTTGTGTCCCAATCATTACTTTTTGTGCCATCAATGTTCCCAATGGCTGGATGTCGTGCTGGTCGGCACCTACCAAGTGGAAGGTTGGCGGCCAAAGCTTCGACTTCCCTAGACATTTCCATGTGTCTTCTGGCAGTACATTTACTCCTGAGCCTCCATCAACAATGGTGTTTGTCAACTTCTTCCCCATTATTTCCATCTCAACGATCGTCGGCTTCCTCCTGATGCTCACCATCAACAACATTGGATCACTGGACTCATTCCCTTTGGCTGATGGTTTTCCCGTCAGTTCCTCCTCGTGTGGCTTACATTGGTTCTGGAAAATTGTGTCGTCACTGACTGTGTTGGTAATTGCCATTCTCAGTTGCGACATAGTTTGAAGAAGGTCTGCCACCTTGATGGGTATGGTTGTTTGTAGCACCTGTCGGACTACGTTCTTCTCCAACTCCCACAATGACATACTTGCAGTTCCATTGGAAGTTACTCGTTCCTTCGCCAACACTTGCTCTACTTCAGCTTGTTCCTTTTTCGTACCAGAGTTTGAATGCATCGCCTTCTTTGTTTGTGCTCTTGTGATTGCTAAAACTACGTCCTCTTGTTCCTCCATGTCCAGCATATTAATACCCTTCTGATTCGGGCAGTTGGTGTCTTCATGGTCACCTGGTCCACACCATTTGCACAATAATTGTATGTTGTCTTTCCTGTTATGGCAGTCTCTCGCAAAGTGTCCCCATTCACTACATTGTTGGCACTGTATGATAGGACGTCCTTTGGAGTCGTATTGTATTTGGTTTCACCCTCGTTGATTTCCATAACCACTTGGCGATACATTCTGTGATTTCGATGGGTTGGACTCTCCCTGTGTGAAGAGTACTTGTGTACTTCTCATCTTCAAATTGTACAGGCACTTGTTGATTGAATGCCCCAGCACTTGGCAAATTTCACAAAACATATTTCTAGGACAATTAGCTTTTGTGTGCCCCTCCCTTTTGCACTCAATACACCATAGTTCATTACCTTCATTGCTGGTTCCTTTCTCAGCCTTAAATTCTTTCATCATTCTCAACATATCCCGTCACAGGGCTCGTACGGTTTTGGATTCTTCGTCACTGCTACCTCCGGTGCTCTCATCATCATTGATCTTCCTCTGCTCTCGGGAGGAGGTTTTATTTTCACTCTCGATGTCCATAGCTCGATTGTACGCATTGGCGTATGAGGATGGAGGCACTACTTTCATCTTCTTGCGCAGTGAGGGTATCAATGCCTCCGTGAACCACCTCTTCTTCAACCCGTTGGCTGGCTGGTTTTCCATCTTGTTCCATAGTTCTTTGAGCCTACGATTGTAAGCGCATACACTCTCATTTTTCCCTTGCTTAGTATTATAGATTTCGGCCACGATCTCATTATCATCCCTCAAGAGTTTGAATTCCTCCTGGAACGCCTTCTTCAGATCACTCCATCTCGTCTTGTGCTGGGCGTCGAGGTCTGTGTACCAGTCAATGGCGATCCCCCGAAGGGTGGCCGGAAATGTCTTTAGCCAGTAGTCCATGTCATCATGGCCATTTGCCTCCCAAATGGTTATGCATGTTTTGCAATGTCGTATCGGGTCCTCCGACCCGTCGCTCATGAACTTCAACAGTTTCTGCTTCTCCTGGGTGTTCAACATTATTTTCACTCGGAAGGTATGTGTGTATTCGCCTTGTGTGTCGGACCTGGGTGGACTGTCTCGACCGCTATGTTCTGGTGCTTTCCTTGCACTCACAGCCACGCAGGCGTCCTCTACCCATCCACCTTTAGCATCCCCAACACTCCGAGTACTTCCAGGTGTGTCGGAGCTGAGTGAACTGTTTCGACCGCTACATTCCGGTGCTTTCCTTGCACTCTCAGACACGGATGCGTCCTCTACACATCCACCTCTAGCATCCCAACACTCCGAGTACTTCCAGGCTTCGACTCGTCTCTGTGCTCCCTCCGGCCGAGGGTTGGCAGATCACCTAATCGCTTGGTCTTGACCACTCTGTGGCCTCTTCTCACCTTTGATGGGATCTACGGACATGAATCACTCAAGGTTGACCCGATTTCTTTTAAGGCAACGGCACCAAAATGTTTGCTGGTACAACTGGTAAATTAAGTACAGGAAATAATAATGTACATGACAATGCATACCAGACACGACAGAAAATATATCTTTATTCACACATTCAATTATTACAGAGAAGAGACCAAAGATGGTCGGCCAAGGATTACACTAGATCCAACAATGCCATTCCCCTTCCTTGACAGTACATGGCATAATTAAAGGACCCGATGGTTGCCGAGAGGTACACAACCGTCAACCAACTGACACATAACCACTCGAGACTGACAACCCACTCAATACAATTAATTAATACCTTGTCGGATAACAAATATTGTCAAACATAACAATAGGCAATTTATGCCGACAACAATGACACAAATTGGTCTTTGATAGAATCAATGATCAACCTTCGAGCTTGAAAGTCCTTCGTCTTCCATTCTTCCTTTTCTTTTTCATTAGTAGGTTCTTCAGCATCCTTGCTAACATATTCAGCAAGATCATTCAAGGCCATCATCATACGAACCTTCCAAGAGGTGTAATTCGCAAAACCTTCCAACCTGTCTGTTGACGTGTTTTTTATGACGGCGTCCAACACAAAATAAAGTTGCCCAATGGTCACTTCACTCTCTTGATCAAAGTATGATTGCATGCTGATATAGTAGGAGAAACAGACAACTGACTCCAAGGTTCCTTTTATGCTGTGGATGTGACTTAGTTGGCCAATATGATTGCTGGTAATCCAAGGGGCCTTACGTATGTTGAAGAAATCTATGCAAGCTTGAGAATTTATTGACACGGATGATTTGCAATGAAGCTCTAAGTTTTAGATTTTTTGGACTTTGAAATATGCAAAAAGTAAATAGGGATAGGGTAGAGGGAAACTAAACTGAAGGTAATCTAATCCTAGGAACAAGGAGACGGGATAACTTGTGCAAAATCCAACCGCGCTTCGCTTCGTCAGCAAAGCACAACTTACATGAAGGCGATGCAATCTTCAGGGGGAGTGCTAAAGATTTTCAAATCGTCAAAGAAACCATCAGATAGAGCAATCTCTTCTAACAATCGAAGTTGAACATACACATATAAAGAGGCTCAGACTAACTTTGCACGATATGCAACAATCAGCTGCACACCAAAAGTATGAGCACGAATTTGGCAACAAGCGATTTTATCAAATCCAGTTCGTCTAATAGCATGAAAACAAATCTAATCTATGAAGAGAACGAGACCATGCGAGTTCCAAAACAACACAAAAACACACCAACAATTGAACAATGTATTAAGTGTTTGCTTCAAAAACTCCTAGCAACAATCTCTGACGATAGTCTCTCCTCCTTACAAATGAGGGGGGTCACCCCCTTATATAGGCCTCAAAGCCCAAATTACATGCAAAACCCTAATTAGGGTTTGCCTTAAAGATCCCCCACTCAAGGTGCAACAAGGTGGGAATCTGCATTAAATAACCCATTATGCCCACTTACAATAAATTTTTAAAAGGGCCTAAAATAGCGCCCATGATGATGATCATGCTTGGAATATAACTGACGTCGTCATAAATGCCCATCACCCTTCAAGCAACGACGACATGCAAGAAGAATCAGTCATAAAACCATTATGAGGGGATGACATGCAAGAAGATTCCTTTAGCCTATGGTGGCATGTGTTGACTGGTCCCGCGCCTAGTCAATGTTCCCTTCAGCCATAAATACGCCATTATTGTTCAGTCAAAAGACTTTCGTCCAAAAACAGGCGACCATTATTTCTCTCATTAATGGCGTATGCAATGAATCTATTGACGACGGCCTCCAATTCTCCAATGGAGACACTTGGCACATTCTCGATGTTGAATTCCATCAAGGCAATCTCCTCTTCACTTTTGGAAAAGAAACTTTCCCAATCCGCCATGGCTTCCTGTGTTTTCTTCATCATACCAGAGAATGAAGAAACATTTGCAAAATGTTCCTTGGGAAACGAACCGACGAAGAAGAAATCATGCAACTGGGATTTCAAAGAATTCACTGTTATTCCCCCGTCGCTGAGTTTCCTTGAAAATAAAGCTTCCATGGCACTGAGGATTTCTTCCTGTATCCCTCTGATAGATTCCTTCAAGGTGACGGAATCAATGCTGAATTTATCAAGGGTGTTCTTCCCTGAACAGATGGCATAGAACCATCGGGGAAAGTCATAGGCTTCATTCTCCTGGATTACTTTCCCGCCTACTAGTGTTTGCCTTGGGGTCCTCATCAGAGCCCTGAGTCGGGAAATGGTTAAATCTTGGTAGACATCAACATCTTCCCATAGTCCTTCCGCCGTTTCCAACCTACTCAGGAGGGCCATGAATCTCGAATGGAGCTGAGCTAGATCTTCTACAAATTTCCCTGCCTCAGCATAAACATCTTCTACCCATTCTCGGGAATTCTGTGCCATTGCCTTTGCAAGTTCTGCATCATCAATTACTTCCTTGGGAAGGAAGGGAGGGGGAGTGGATGAAGGACTTGCTTCCTTGAGGGGTTTCTTGAAACTCCTGACATACTCGCATAGAAGTCCGTTTTCCTCCTTCAATAGCTTATATTTTGCTTTTGACTTCAGCAATTTCTCCTTCATGGCAAAGGAAGAATCGTCGAAATCTCCCATTACTTGACCGGTGGAAGCATGGCCAAGATCCACCTGTCTGATGACGTAATCTTCCTGCATAATCTCACTCCTATCTTTATCCACCGCAGGTTCAACAATGTGTAAGGTCCGGGCTCTGGATTCTTCCCTGACTACCTTGGAAAACTTCCGGGGGGCTTTTCTTTCTGGTGGCTGATCCATCCTCTTCAATAATTCTTCTAATTCCCGAGCAGGATTGGGCTCTCTTCTTGCTTCATTTCCCAATCTGTCTACCAACCAATCTGGCGCGAGGATGGAATGGCTGTAATCCTCTGCATGCTCCCTTTCTTGAGATTCCTCTTCCATTTTGCCAAAGATAGTCTCTATGAAATTATCCTGGCGAACCTCTTCCAAGTGCGGGGAAACTTCTTGTCTCTGACTTCTTGGCTGATGACGGCCCTATGAAGCATTGATGCTAAGTATATCAAGTGCTGGAACATTCCCTGGAAGTGGGCCTGCGGGATGTGGGAACATTTCTACTTCTTGTACGCTTGCGGAGCTGACTGGTGAATGTTCCCTTCCCATCCTCGTTCTCTTTTGTGGAGGCTCCTCCTGCTGGGCTTCCTGTTGAACCTCGCACGGGATTTCCTGTTGGACATCCTTTGTCTTTGTTACCCTTGGCCTCTTTGGGGCACTTTTTCCTTTGTCCACCCGGGCCTCTCTTTCTGCCTGACCCTGTGAAGAGCCTTCAGTTGCCTCGCTATGAGAATCCAGATTTCCCATCAGTTGGTATGTCAGATGGACATGGTTTTCCACCAACTTTCTTGTCTTCCTGTCAATCTAGTGCTTAGTGAATTTTAGCACTGGTTTGGCCAAAGTGTTCAAATCATCTATCTCCGGCTCCGGCCAATCTGGCAACAGGATAGGTTGATCCTTTATCCTTTCGAATTCGGGTTGCATCAAATCTGAGTCTTCCTTCACCTGGTTTGGTACCTAATGAATCTCACGTATTCTGATGGTGTCGAGGGGCAGTCTGGAGTGCATTCTTCTTCAGACCTCAAGGTCATCCTCGGCTCCTGGACAGTAATCCTCCAAGTGAAATCTATGTATGAATTTGACACCGGCAACCTTCCTAATCTGGCTGTAAGGATCATATTGGGCCCTAGAAGTGTAAAATGGTAGGCGGTAAAATGCCAATTCGCTCACTGCACTTTCAGCGACCTCCAATTCTGGGCATATCTCCATGAAATCCCCCAAGACAATTGGAAATTCAATAGATTGCTTCTTCTTCTTCTTTTGCAGCTGATCGTAGGCAGTCAATTGCCTCATGAGCTCGAGCAATATAAGCTTATCCGATGGATATCTAGGCAATTTGTAAGACTGGAAGGAGAAGCCTTGCGTCCTGATGTAGGTGAACTTGGGGAACTGCAGGAATGCGGCGCCATACTTTTGGACCAAAGCACTTGCTTGCGGAGACAACCTCATGTGCAACTTATTTTGCATAAGTCATGTCAAGTACATGGTGAAGGTGTCATTTGCCAATTTGTAAGAATGCACGTTGTGGAGATGTAGCTGAGGATAACATTCATGCACCTTTAGCTGAGCTGGCCCGCAGCCCATGATTCCTCTTGCTGGCAGCCCATCGAATCCACCCCTTTGTGCCAGCATATAGAATAGGTAGGAACTCATGAAAAGGGATTGAGACCTTTTCTCCTGCAAGTTCTTCAATTGTTCGTGC
Organism: Cryptomeria japonica; assembly: GCF_030272615.1. Classification (NCBI taxonomy): domain Eukaryota; kingdom Viridiplantae; phylum Streptophyta; class Pinopsida; order Cupressales; family Cupressaceae; genus Cryptomeria; species Cryptomeria japonica. The sequence continues at coordinate 15,487 of NW_026729943.1, read as the reverse complement.
AAGTAGTGGCTGATCAATCTAGCTCAGTCGATCAGTGTATTAGAATTCATGATCTCGCCAATGTAGAAGAACATCCGAGGCTCGAAGTTCACCGAGTGTGAGCATCCCATTACTCTGCTTAGCATCTTTATCATGTCCACATATTCCTGCTTGAACTCGAAGATTGTGAGAGTTTTGGGCATCTTGGAAACGTGTACTCTAGGCTTCAGCAACCATTGCTTGTTGATCAAATCAGCACATCTGGCGGGGCCTACTTCATAGATTGCTTGAGCTCCGCTGCTCGTCCTGTACGTCATGGAGTAATGTGAAGGGATTCCGAAGGCTTCGCCAATTGCTTCTGGAGTCAAAGTTGCCAGTAACTTGCCGTCTGGCGTTGAGATTGTCTTCCGCTCCAGATTGTAATGTGCTGCACATTCCAGGGGAGAAAAACCAGCTGCTGCAACTATTCCACTTCTCACAATTTTGACAGCTGTCGGAGATGGATTGTGCCTTGCAGTTCCGAACATTCTTATCTTGAATGCTGCCCAGTTGAAGGTGCCGAAGTTGGTATCACTGATCTCTTCCCATCTTGAATCCAACCGAGAATGGGGAAGAAAATCCTTCATCTTTGCTTTGATCATTGCCTGCCTGGAGATGGTAGCTGTCCTGCTAGGTTCCGCCATCTTGGGGATACTTCGAAATGATGAAATAGAGACTAAGTGTAAAAACTTTTCACTTCTTCACTCTTCCTTTCCTGAATCTTGCACGTAAAAAATGAAATGTTTTTCTCAACTTATATAGAATTCTCAAGAGGCATCAAATTAGTAATTGCATTTATGGCGCGTCATACTTTCCTTAATCACTATGACATGCAAGGTAGTTTCCCATGCGTGTGAGTCTCAAAATTTAGAACCTTCCTTAAATGCTCCCAGTCATGTGTCATACTTGGAAGATTCCTCCTACCAACTTGTTGATTTCACACTTTCCAATTTTGGAGAGAGATTGCAAGATCTTTCTCAGGATTTGCTCAATTCCACTCCGACTTGTCATCTTGCTCTGTCGAAGGAATTTTCCTGGCTTTTCTCCATATCCCTATTTTTTAGGGATCTTCCTAAATTTTAGGAGTCAAGTTCATTGGATGGGGAATTTCATCTTGATTTGGAATCTATAAAAATTTCTATATTTGGCCGGGGTTTGATGTCTAAAAATAGCATATTTGAAAATTCGCCCGAGGGAAATTTCTGTTTTTATCCTTCCTTGACTCCTTGGACTCCGTGCCTTAGGCAAAATTTCAAATTCTCTGCTTGGGTGAAATTTTACCATGCCAAGGATTCATGAATTTTCCACTTGTGAATGCCTTCATGGATTCAGCGCCCCAGACCAGACCTGGGCGCATTTTTGCTCTGTCCATGGAGAGGCGGAAAATTGCACTTGTGAATGCCTCCTTGGTTTCAGCGCCCCAGACCAGACCTGGGCGCATTTTTGCTCTGTCCATGGAGAGGCGGAAAATTGCACTTGTGAATGCCTCCTTGGTTTCAGCGCCCTAGACCAGACTTGGGCGCATTTTTGCTTTGTCCATGGAGAGGCGGAAAATTGCACTTGTGAATGCCTCCTTGGTTTCAACGCCCCAGACCAGACCTGGGCGCATTTTGCACATGTCCATGGAGAGGCGGAAAATTGCACTTGTGAATGCCTCTTTGGTTTCAGCACCCCAAATCAGACCTGGGCGCATTTTTGCTCTGTCCATGGAGAGGCAGAAAATTGCACTTGTGAAGGGCTTCTAGACTTAGAATATTTTGACCTTCCACTTCAGAGATGATTCTCACATTTAGTCATTTTAGACCCCTGCCTGTCTGCTTTCAACTTTCCAAATTTAGAAGTGATTGTGCATGTTGATTCTCTGCTGTATGCTAGCTTGATCCTGCCATAAATAGATTTTCCCGAAATAGAAACTTTCCAAAATGTCAGAGTTAGAGCCCAAGACAGGACGCCGGATGACTTACTAAAAATAGAAAGTACTAAAAATAGTAAGTTTGATTTTTGGCAAAATGGTGACATTTTGGGACTCGGAAAAATCCCTAAAAAATAGGACTTTCCAAAAATAGAAAGTTGCTCCGTTTGGGCTCAAATTTCACCGGGAGGTCCCTTGAAGGGTCCTGATTCCAGTCGTACGCTTAGTTTTCCCGAAACCTTAACAGGAACCCCTAAAATCTAGGACAAAAGGCAAAACCATAGAAAGAGGACAAAACAGGCCCTAGACCTCACAGAATTTGCTTGACAGAGAAGCAGATAAACCCTAACAGACTCCCAAACACCCATAACGCGGAAAGATTGAAGAGATTGCCACTAACACACACAAAAAACGAAAGCCAAATGACCGGAAGGGCCTAAAGCTAAGGGGGGTCCCTATCTGGGATGGGGTGATGTGTGATTAGGTCACAACACTGTCTTCAGCCCTAAGAGAAGAAGCCATGTAGTTTAAGCTTTGAACAGTAGGTTAGACTGAAAGACAATAAAAGATTGACAAATCTGATTGCAATATTTATGAACCAAGCTCTGATACCATGTTAATTTTAGTGATCAGAGAGAAGGTAAATAACTGAAACTGGAAATGCAACACATAACAGTACAAAAAACAGCACAAGAACAACACAGTAGTACCCTGGGAAAACCTCCCTCTTGGAGGAAAAACCCAGCAACAAGATTCAGATCAGATTATATTAATGTCAAGGGATAGCCAAGTACAATTTCGCCCACTTAGGGCATGAACAAACTAACTTATCTGAATCTTGAATTCTGATCAGAATTTGACTTGTCCTTCAATCTGATGATAATCGCCACCCTTGATTGGATTCACACAGCTAGAGTGAATTCGCTGACCCCAGAGTTTAATGGTAGCCCCTCAATGTATATTCTCTGTGTCTTGAATTGCTTGTAGATCAGATCGCTGAATTGGATGAATGCATAATTGGTGTGTAGAATGGATTACATTGCCTTGTTTATATAGGAGATACAAGTAACTTATTTGCCTTAGTCGGCTGTAATAAACTTGGCGCCAAAATACAATAAATTCGAATTCTGTTTACAAGTTACATGAATAGGTCTTGACCTATCATATCATCACAAGTTGCATGTTGCCTTAGCACGTTACACACAAATAGGACCAGTCTCATATGATTACAAGTTATATTATTGTAATAGCTTTAAGTTATTAAATTTTAATTGCTACTAGGCAACATTAAAATCTAATCAAGTATAATCCGAACTGGCTATTTATTTTCAACACCTCTTAGTCATGAAGTCATGAAGTAGTGCTGCTATGAAGTTTTCACCATCAAGCCACTGCCATTCAATTCAGATTTTTTGAACTATACCAGCTTGAAGGAATTAAGATCATGATATAAGGCACTAATATCAGATTACTTCTTTTGTAAGATGAGTTCAGGTTGAGAATACAAGTATCTCAGAAATATTGTTCTATTGAGCTCTTCTCCAACTTACATGCAATCGCTGAGCTAGAGAAGTCCATAAAGGGCTGTTTTTGTTTATTTCTGTAATGATTAGCTAGCTATTAGGTTCCTTATTTCAATCTTTTGATGAAGAAACCTATTTGGTAATCTCCTCCACCAATGGTTTTGTATTTGAAAGAAAACAGGCAGATATAATTGGATCTAGAGAAAGAAAATCGTGAGATTTTCCTTCATCATCACTATATTTTAGAGCATTTGATATTTTCAAGGGCATCTTGTATGCTCATTGTGTATTGGTAAGGTCCATATCATCTAACTCCTAAGTCCAATTGCCCATAGTTTTTAAAAAGAAAGAGACATATGGTCTGTGTGCAGTCTGATTCTCTGAATTACCTTTGGAGTTTAAAGTATATAATGGCAATTTTAACAGTTAAAGTAAACTTATTTTATTATGGATCTAAAAATGATTTTTTGGGGTTGATATAAGAATTCTGAAAAAAGTCATGGTTGACTTGTTCTGGGAAAATTCAAGGTGGTAAACTTATAAAGGATTTCATTGGCTTACAAAAGTTTCTGAGATAGAGAATATGGATGCAATTTTTTTTCATGCGCTAGAGTCTCAAGCATATATGAGAAAATGAGAATTTTGAGAGCACTGTCACCTTTTTCATATCTAGTCGAGTTTTTAAATCTCCTACAGTTTACCATGTAAGCCATGCTTCCAAGGTTTTCACATGGTTTTCAAGACCTTTGTTTGCTCTATACAGGTGCAGAAAAACCTTCCTCCTGGACTGCATGTATTGTCTACGTAGTGATATCTAGATTACAAACTTGATATCCTTACATTCAAATCAATCCAGATTTCTATAGCATTTATGCAGAATAAAGTTTTTTGAATCTGTGGCTTGTATTTGGCACCTAATTTTTCTGAAAATTGTGGATAAACTTTACAAGAATGTCACCAGGGGTTTTTACTTTGCACCTCAAGTTTCCTCTAGATGATTACTTACATTCTAACTTTTGCAGGTACATTTTACTTCTTGAATAAGATGGCAGAGAGAAAGCCAGGTGTGATTGCTTTGTTTGATGTTGATGGCACCCTTACTCCTGCAAGAAAGGTATTCTGTTTCTTGTCTTTTATTTTTCTTATTTATGATTCAAAAAATCACTTTGACATAAATCATTGGTAATGAAATGGCATGTACATGGTATAATTCAACTCTTTTATACTTTATGCTGACCAGTTGCAATGGCAGGTGAATGCTAGCTTGATTTGTTCATTCATCTGCACATAAATGATTTTCTCATAGCGCAGAATTCACTTCCTTGACTGAATAAATGAATCTTATTGAGAAATATCAATCTGAATTTTTTTCAGTATCTTGGAATGCCTATTAATTGAGATAAGCTGTGTAACTTTGTAATACTTAATAGATTTCTTTGAATGAAAGAAAGAAAGAAAGAAAGATTCTTTTATAGTCTACGATGCTGGGTGGTCTGTATATGGGTCTATAGATGGCTTATAGCAATATGGGACTACCCCTTACTCCTTGCAGGAGGCAGTTAATTGTGCTAGAAACAAGGCATACATACCTTACCCCCCGCAGGATTTGAACCTATGACCTCTCTTACAAGAGCACAAGTTCTCCACCACTAGGCCAACTCAGGCTGTATTTATTAGTTTTTCACTTTATTTGTTAGGGTTTAGGCAGATCTGGAGCAAATACAAATTAACAATTATATGCAGATTTGAATACACAAAGATGAAAAATCATACACAACACAAATAACTCAGAGATTTAACGTGATTCACCCAAGATGGGTTACATCCACAGAACACAGTCGTCCAACATTTTCTTATTATCCAGTAAAACAGTACAACACCATTACAATGCCTTCTACATTCCAGCCACTTATAACATACAATTTTTAGGGCAACATATTGTTGATGTGTTTTTTAGGCACATGTGAACACAAAATAAAATACCCAAAAGTATCTTATCGTCTCTTGAACAAAGTCTCTCAAATGCTGAAGATTCGCATAAGGATCACTTGAGATAACTCCAAGGTTCCTAATGTCGGGTCATGATGTGTGGATAAGCATAGTTGGTTGTTGTGATTGTTGTTTCTTCAAGGGGTCTTACGTTGTACATGAATGCTTGAATTGTTGGAACTTAGGTTTTATCTACTTGCTTGGAGAATAAAAAAGAGCAAAAGGCATAGGGTTTAGGGAGACTACGCTATTCCTAAGAATGTAAGAGAAGAGTGAATGATTTGATGGAATCCTACTGGGCAAGGTCTTACCATCAAATTGAATGATTTCACACAAACTCAGTGCAATCTTGTAAGGATAATTCAAAGATATTCAAATTATTACCATCAAACATTGATTACCATTCAAGTTAATGCGTAAACAATGGACATATAACAATTTGAAGTTAAGTTCGTATCATTCCAATTGACCACACAGGCCACACTTACAATTAGCAAGAGGCTAGTGGTATGGACTAAATGGATTCCACGCAAATGCACTCAACAACTTCCTCCATTCAATCCAATCAACATGAAAATAAATGAGAAGTAGAAACCATGGGACTTGTTGAAATAACACATTTCACCATAACTCCAATGAAAAGAGTATCTCCATTTACACTTCTTAACAACAATTCCTCCTCCTAATCTATTCTAACTGCTTGCTATCTAATATCTATCAACTATTCACTATTGACTCTTAACTATTAACTCTTCTCTATTCTATTCTATTCTATTCACCTTTACAAATGGAGAGCTTGAGCTTTATATAAAGAGCTCATTACAATTCAAAGGCTCAGATCTATTAGAGATCAATGGCCAAGATTTTACAATGAAACCCTAATTAGGGTTTTTTAAAGCAACTCCCTCTGGCCAATGAGAAAATTACATTAGGTTCAATGCCAAATGTGAACCAATAGAAAACAAGGGTAGGTACATTGGAGTTTGTGCCATCATGGATGAGTCAAGTGGATTGCATCTGGGCATGCTGATGTGGAACCCTCTGATTGGTGGAGCAGTGACTGGGATGCCATCTCAAATTGCACTTGTAGATCATCATGAAGAAATGTTGAGCAATATCTCTTGATCTCAATATTATTCACTTGCTCAAAGCTTGGTGTGATGATGATCAAGGTGTGTCTTCTAACTTTGATTAACTCTTCCGAAACTATCTTCTTGAATTTCTCAATGTTGAACGTCATGAAGGTGCAAGGTGTAGATGCTGGCTTCCTCTCAATTTTGAATCTTGATATTGCCTTGGAATGAACTCTTGATGTCATAACTGCTTCTTCACTCCTTTGAAAATCTTTCTTTGTGATTCCCTTCATGCTGTTGATTCTTTCATTCACATCTTTGGATGTGTGGATCATGTTCTTGTATAAGTGAATGCTTCTTGTATAGTCACCTTCCTTGATATCATTGCGCTTGCCAGTGAAATCCTTCCTTTTGAAGTCATGCTTGCCTTGTATCTTGACCTTGATGTTGAAATTTCCTCCTTGGGATGCTTGTTCCGATCTTCCTCCTGTTAATGCATGATAGCTTCGGTAAGATAAATGATTGAATGAGAGATAAATGAAGTCTCTCATTCAATCATTTATCCTATCGATAAACTATGATGAAAAACGTCAAGCTATTGTTCCTTCATTTGATGATCATTCTTCATTTATATATGTTCAATCTACTTGTAAAGTTCGATTCATTCTTAACTATCAATAATCATCTCATAGCACAGAATACCGATTGACATCGGTTTACATTATAACTTATGCACCCCGATTAATATCGGTTATCATATTAACTGTGATCACCGATTATTATTGGGCTAACCAATGTATTTCGATTAATATCGGTTGATGCATTAAGCGGTGAACATTGATGATTATCGGGATTAACTAGTATACACCGATTGGTATCGGGTGGTTAGTATACACCGATTGGTATCAGGGGGTTAATTAAGTAGACACCGATTGGTATCGGGTGTTAAATTAAGCATACACCGATTGGTATTGGGTGGTTAGTTAAGTATACACCGATTGATAAATGATACAATAAGTTAAAGGGTGCGATCAAATAATGTCTTGATCGATCATGTCTAAAAGACATGACCGGTCAAGGCATTGCTTGATCCTCCCTGCTTGCATATACATATCAATGGGCATTTGTGAGAAGGATATTGAAATCAATAAATGTTCCTCTCACCTGCAATATAAAAGAAGATAATCAGATTTATCATATTATATATATAATACATAGTTAAAAGAAAAGATAACCTTGAATATAACTTGCATCTTGAATTGAGAATTGAATAACATTTACACCTCCAACCCGGTCCCTTTGATTTCTTTCTTTACTTTCTGCAAAATGAACAAATGGGTATCAAACACGCATGATATATAACCTTTATATGCTCTTAATTTAATATGATCTCTGATTTTTTTGTGTTGCAAGTTTGATGAGTGCATTCAGAGGGAAGTTCGCTCCTAAGGATAGGCAATGGAAGTTGCTTCAATGTGAGAGCAATGGAAATCAAGTTCACTCTTGATGAGGAGCAAAGGAAGTTTTATTCGCTCCAATCAAGGAGCAATGGAAGTTTTCCAACACTGTAATGTCCCCTTTTCTAGGTGACATGAGATGAGCAGGGGTTGACCTACCGTTCGAGTTCCCATAGGTCAATGACATGGTTAGGGGACTCATTCTGAGGGTCATGGAGCTTTGCAGGGGCTCTGTGAGCCATTTTGGACCTTCAGACGACAGTTCCTATTTTTTAGGGAGAACTGGTAGTTGACTGAATGACCACCTGGGGGACCAAGGAGTAGAGCAGGATCCTTTTGAGCAGTTACAGGTGTTTGGAGAGAGGTTCCTACTTTTTAGGGCGATTCCCTACTTTTTAGGAGGTTGTGGCAGTTTCCATATTTGAGGTTCCACAGGACCATACCATGGTTTCAGTTTCAGGAAGATTGGGTGTGTTTCCTAGTTTCTAGGAGTATCCCTAGATTTTAGGGATGGGACTGCCAGTTGGCCCATCTTGTCCAGCATTAGTCACATACAGGTGACAAAGTCAGATTCATGTTTGGTTGGTTATTTTGGGCTATTATTGGATCTATGGAAATATTTTAATATATTTAAATATTTCCTAAGTTAGCGATTAAATAAATTAAAATAAAGCTATGTATATAGCCATTTCTGAGTAATAAGGGGTTTTTGGCTTCTTCTGGTTTGATATGCCTATGTGTTATAGCTCGTTGGAAAGGTCTTGAACTTTGCTACATGATTCTCACCTCCCAGAGTCTTTTTGGATGCTTGAAGCTATTTATTCGCAATAAAGTGATATTTTTCTATAGTTTGACGCCATAATTGGGAAAGTGTCACTTTAATTATAAAGCGCAAGCTTTATTGTTCTTTAGGGTTCGACTTGCGAAGGGAAAGGAGTTATAAGGAGATGAAAACCTAATTGATAGCATCTTTGATCATTTTGAAACTTGCGAATTTGGGAATTGCTCTGGAAGAGTGATTTTGGTTTGGGATGCAAACCCTAGGTTTGAGCTTGCTGGGACATAGCCCTCAGCAGGAGTTGACAGTGGATTTATCCAGGATTGCACAAAGATTGTCAGAGGTAGAAGACACATCTTCTTGACCTGAAGATTCAGCGGGGTTTCAACAGGGTGGCTAGTCTATTTCAGCTGGCACGTGATTTCCAGCAGCTTCCACGCCTCCTTTGCAACCACACCCACCTTGTTTGTATGTTGTCTTGAAGGGTTGTATTCAGCTTATTTGGTCTTCCTTGTTCGTTGCCAATAATATTCCTCCATCTAGCTTCAATCCAGATTGAGAACAACTCCAAATAAATGTATGGATTCTTGCTAAATACAAAACTAGGTTATTTGCCTGGTATGATTTGCAGTATTTTCAGATTGCTTAAGTGTTCTTACATATGAACATTGTTTACTGTTTTATTTCACAGTTGTTGCTATTTATCAATTACTTTACTTATAACATCAAAACCCAAAAAGAAACAATCTCTTTCTGCAACTTCTGTCTATTCTATAAGATCACCAAAAAATTACAAAAATATAGTATGTTTAATTAAGAATTTACAGCAGCAACAACAAAAGGATCCATTTTGGATCTTTCAAACACTTAGCAAAATTTGGCATATTCATCTCTGTCAATGAGAAAAAGGGAAATCTGCTCCTCCAAAGTGGCAAAGGAAGTGATTTTTGCTTCAACATCAAGGCAATGGAAGTTCATCGATTTCAATCATTAAGCTAGATTTCCACCTCTCATGTCTCAAAATTGCTATCTCTTCCATGATAAATGCTTGAAATTGTCATCAAAATTGCCTTGGGATGATTTTCTCTCTCAAAGAAGGGCAATGGAAGGCAATTTCGCTCCACTCCAAGGGCAATGGAGATAACCATTTAGTCAAAAGTTCATTCAATATCTCCAATCCATCAACTCAAATTCTAGGTTCCAATCATCCATGGGTGAAAATTGGTCAAAATAACCTCAAGAAGAGCTTTGAAATCAACTTCGCTCCTATTTAAGAGCAAAGGAAGATTTTTTCGCTTTCAAAGAGAGGCAATGGAACAAGAATTTGCTCCTAGAGGGAAGCAAAGGAAATTTTTTGATACTTAGCCAAATTCTTGTTCTTCATTCATCAACTCATCTCTTGAATTTAAGTCCTCATATGCAAGAGTTGTCAAATTTCCTTCACCAAATGTCTTGAAGATGATTTCGCTCTAAGATTGAGGCAATAGAAGTGAAATTCACTTCCAATGAGGAGCAATGGAAGAACATTTCGCTCCTAGAGAGGAGCAATGGAAATTCTCTCACACTTGATCAAATTTTGCCCTTCATGGACTCAAGCTTGGGTGTTTTTCTATCTATGCAAGTGAAGGAGGCATCAATTCAATCTTAAGTTAGGCTCAAGATCAACTTCACTCTCAAATTGAGGCAAAGGAAGGCAATTTCGCTCCCAATGAGGAGCAATGGAATTAGAATTCACTCCAAAGGAGGAGCAATGGAAATGACTTCAAGTTGAAGCTTAACTCCTTTTTACTCATCAACCTTCAATCTACCAACTCAAGTGCATTGCATTATGCTCATGTAGGGCTCTAGAAGCAAATTTGCACTCAACCAAGGGCAAAGGAAGTGGATTTCTCTCCAACTAGGGAGCAATGGACATGATTTTTGCCCTCAATCTTGAGCAATGGAAGTGACTTTAAACTTACCTTCTAGCTCGGTCTTACTAACTTGCACCCTAGGGTTTAGCTTTCATGCACAAAAGGTTATCAAAAGCCCTCAATGCTTGCTTTGAATATGATTTCACCCTCAACTAAAGGCAATGGATGCGAAATTTTCTCTCAAAGGAGAGCAATGGAAGTTTTTTCTCTCCTAGAGAGGAGCAATGGAAGTGACCGTAATTTGTCATCTCCCTTCCATTCCTTAAACAAAATGATGATGCTCTTGGCTTCTTCTATGATCAAAATGATGCTAGAGGCTTTAAAACTTACTCATCTCCCTCAAATATGCTCAGGAAATCTACATCGCTCCAAGATAAGGGCAATGGAAGAGGATTTCGATCCAAGTAGGGAGCAAAGGAAGTTGCCTCCGTACTTAACCAAATTCAGGGTTATTGATCCTGCATTGCATTCCTTACTCAAAACAAGACATCTCATGATGATTAAAGGTAAATTTAGTGACTTGAAAGGCCTAGAGAAGGGTTTCGCTCTTGAAAGAGGGAAATGGAAGCAAAATTCGCTCCTAGACTGGAACAAAGGAAATTTTAGCATACTTAGTCAAATTTTGCTCCCGGATCTCACCTCTCATTGAAGTATAATTGGGTCTAAGGAAACATTGCATTGCTGACTAGACTCAATCTAAGAGACTCCTCCATTCATTCACCACTTCATTTCACCTCTCACAAGAAGGGCTATCCTCCTGACTCCTGGCCTCTTGACCAGCTATACCTCTCCAATGCAAAGGTTAATAGCAAAAGACTCTAAGTACTACCCTAGAAAGAAAAAAAAAGTGGGGGTCCCCATTTGCAATGGGGCAATGTGTGAAGACGTCACAACACATACAAAGTCGTCTTTTTTAGGGTTTTTTTAATGTCATTTTTTTTTCTCAAAAAAATGGCAAAAGAAAAATTTCTCGAGGGCTACACCCCCAAACCCCCACTCAGGGCCCAACCTTGAACCTCGTCGAGGATACATTACTAGCATGATTAGTCGCCACAAACCAACATTATTGAATGAATAAATGCCATTTTGTATTATTAGTTTTTCACTTTGTTGAATGCTTGAATTAATCCTAAGAGGGTGGCTGGAAACTTGTGGATTGGTTACATGATTTCTACTGAAACTGACTTTGTCAAACCCACTGAATGCAATGGTAAGCTTATATTTGCACCAACAAGCTTCAGTTTTGACCTACAATACAAAGCCACAAAGAGGACCCCTCATAATTTGGTATTTCTATCACACCTTTCTGATACTCAAGTTTGCATGGAAACGCAAGAGAAGAGAATACTTAATGCTTCAAGAAAATACAAGATATCTCAAAAAGACTAACCAAAGGCACCCAACAAGCTTTGATTCCATGTTGGATTTGGCTATGGAGATAGCCACCTAAGATCTAGAGGCCTAATGGAAGCACAAGGAAATGAGAAGATCAATATGACAAGAATAAACCGTATTCCTATCAAGAATGCAAATATACAATATGAATCAATATTACAAAGGGAACCCCGTGGTTATATAGGTCGAGGCAAGGGATAAGATATCATAAGATTACAAGTATCTTAATCTTATGAAATGAGACATAAAATAATAACTTATCATCCACTTAAGGTGGAAAAATGATAACTATCCACTAAAAGTGGGAACTTTCCTATGTGTTCCCTAAGTAAACTTAAGTAACATGTGTGATTAAGACCTAGGTGTCAAGCTTACTAGGTACAATACCCCTTTCGCACCAACATGAAGGAGGTGCATTGAATGTACAAGGCAAATTTAGACATCCACTATGTCGACGTGTCTAAAGTTGCATTGCTGCAAACTCCATACGGCCAACGCAAAATAGAATGTACTCGCTGAGTATCCTATCCTCTCTCGAGATAAGGAAATCCCTAATGGTATTTTTTGATGATCAAAGGGGATGACCTCAAGGTTTTGATTGTCAGGTCTTGACTGTGGGATTACTCAGTGGTCGATGTGATTTGCTGGGAGCACAAGGGGACTTACGATTTGCAACAAGCTGGTTTGCTGTGATTCTCGAATTACGAAATAAAGAGCAAAAGGAAAGGGTTAGGAGATCTAAAACTAACAACACGGGTATGCGGGTAGACAGGTTCAACATAACCAATTCCTGCTTGGGCAGAATAGCTCACAACCTTGCAGGAATGGTGCAATCTTCTAGGGGACTTGGAAGATTTTCAAATTGCAAACGCACGACTAAGCACCCAATTCTGGCGCAGCTCAGACAAACACCTGCAATTGAACTAAGCACAATCGAAGGCTCAGGTTAACCATACAAAAGGATACACAATCAGTATATCCTCAATGGTATGAGCCTGAATCTATCAAATACCTGCACACCCAAAATAGAAAGATCTATCTAAAATGTTGAGAGAAACCATGCAAACAGGATGAAAACAAGACAATAAACACCAAATCAATGTCTATATATTGATTTCAGCTGCCTATTACAACAATTTCTGTAGCATCTCTATGCTACTGCTTAAAATCTAACCTATTCTAACTCTAAAATCTAACTCTCTCACCAGAGTCTAACTATTTAACAAAAATCTCTAACTATCTAACCCTTTACAAAAGAAAGGCCTCTGCCTTTTATAGTTTTTACAATATTGAATCAGAGGCCAGGATGGACTGCATCCAAGGGTCTTGATCTGCCTTCTAGAAACTAGCAGCCTTAACCCATGCCCATTAAATTCTCACTCATCCATTCAACCACAATTTCAACTACCTACCACTATTTGGCTTCAATTTGAGTCTATCCGGTAGTTGGACATAACTGTCCACAACTGACTTGTTTCCCCTTTCTTTCAAAATATCTGAGTGGGACCTACAAGCAGTTTTACAATAAAACAATTTCAGCTTTTTAGAAATTGATTTCTTGGAATTAAATCCAGTTGTGTGCTTTTTCTCGAGAAGGCATAAACTTGCAGCATTCAGAGTGTTCTTTGGTCTTTGGTCCCTGTGGTGGACTTCATCTTTGTTCGGTAGCATGGTTCCCAATGTTTGGTTGCTCTCGCACTCTTGTAGTGCGTTCCCACATATTTTTTCTTTTCCAGTCTTCAGCGCTTGGCCTTGATTGCGATCCTTCTTCGATTTGCATTTCAGGTCTTTCTCCTAGTTCTCTAATGACGTCCTGCGACTTATGAACGATCAATTTCATTTCAATAGATCAATTTGAAAAATTAATTAGTTTAATTTAACAAATATTAAAATTTAACGCCTGGAGGGTCATTTGAAAATTTCCCAAATTTTAACGCTTTTAGTCCTTCCGCGAATTTAGTTGTTCCTAGCAATTTCGAGCAAGAGGGGCGTTCGAAAAGTTTTTAAAACTAGACATTTTCACCCCTTTATGGTGAATTTCGAGATTTTGGGCACTTTTGCAAACTTTAATAACTTTGACATTTTTACTTAAAGGTCCGAATTTCGGCCCTTTGGGGCATTTTGCCAACTTTTCACTTTTCTAACATTTTGGCTAAAAGGTCTGAATTTCGGCCCTTTGAGGCATTTTGCCAATTTTTCACTTTTCTAACATTTTGGCTAAAAGGTCCGAATTTCAGCCCTTTGAGGCATTTTGCCAACTTTTCACTTTTCTAACATTTTGACTAAAAGGTCCGAATTTCAGCCCTTTGAGGCATTTTGCCAATTTTTCACTTTTCTAACATTTTGGCTAAAAGGTTCGAATTTCGGCCCTTTGAGGCATTTTGCCAACTTTTCACTTTTCTAACATTTTGGCTAAAAGGTCCGAATTTCGGCCCTTTGAGGCATTTTGCCAATTTTTCACTAAAAAGTGCGAGTTTTGGCACTTGGGCGAATTTGTCAACGTTGGCACTTTGCATTCTTTATCTCCTTTGTATCCCTTGGCGAAAATCGACATTTCAACGTCATTGCAGGTCTTAACTCTTTCTTTACATTTAGGCGATTTTGCGAGAATTGGGGAGTTTTAAGTTCGCAATATGGCCCTAGAGGCCGAATTTGGTTTTAGCGGCACTTGACCCTTCATATCCGCTTCCTCTTCCGCAAGGACAGAAAGGCACAAACTGGGGGGTCCTTGTCCAAGACAAGGATGGGTGTGCAATTCGCACAACACACTAGAGGTAAGAAATCAACTGTGTAGCCAACTCTAAGTGCCTAGAGTGCCTTTTTCAAAAGAAAAGAAAAGAGTGTGATTGGAGGGATGAGTAAAAGGACAAAGACCAAAGGAGCATATTAGTAGGAAGTAGATCTCTTCTACATTCTTGCCTCCTCATCTTCTCCCACTAGGCCAATAAGATCTTTTCAAGGGACACATTATCCTAGATTTAGGATTGGTTTAGTTTCCTTCTTCTCAATACCAAGCCTTGCCCACTCCTATTTTTTCTCAAGCCTCCATAACATCTTCCACTTAATAGGTGGCCTTCACCCAACAAGTAACCCCCCAAGCCTAATTTTTCACTCCAATTTCTCCCTTTCAACTTCTGATCATCCCCATCTGGGTCAAGGGCTTTGTCACATATCAATAGGTGATGCAACGACTAAGAGCATGAGTCAAATGAAAAGGATAAAAGAGAAAAAGCTATTACTGCCAAGTAATTGGTTACTATAGGATGCATATCAAATATGATGCTCAACATCAAAACTATGTTCCTCTCTTGCATCACCCCTAAGTTTATCAAACTAGTGGAACAAATGCAGCCTACTAACTATTAGATGTGGGGCATCAACATTAGAAAGGAGCAAGCAGGATGGGTTGATTAGGTATAGCTAATGAAA
>NW_026729942.1:0-29858 GCF_030272615.1 Cryptomeria japonica | reverse complement strand
TTCTTTGTTCTAAATATCCACAGATCCAAATGACGAATGTGACTCGTCTTTGCACCACGAAAGCTCTCTTGACTGTCAACGGGCAATATCCGGGGCCTCCAGTAGTTGCTCGAGAAGGAGATCGCGTGGTTATCAAAGTAACAAATAATGTTAAAAACAATATTAGCATACATTGGTATCTCTTCTGCTCCCGCTACTCAGTTATTTACTTAATAAAAATAATATTATATGCTGATGTCCCTTTAGTGGGTGCACCTAATGAATTCCTATGAATCGCTCAGGCATGGAATTCGGCAGCTTAGATCTGGATGGGCGGATGGTCCTGCTTATGTCACTCAGTGTCCAATTCAAACCGGGCAAAGTTATGTGTACAAGTTTATTGTCAAAAGGCAGAGAGGAACACTGTGGTGGCATGCCCACATCTCATGGTTGCGAGCAAGCATACATGGGCCCATTATCATCTATCCCAAGAAGAATGCTTCTTACCCATTCCCTCGCCCACACCAGGAAGTGCCTATTGTTTTCGGTATGCCCTTCAGTACTCGTTGATAATGTGTTGCCATTGTACGTACATAGTCCTAAATTTACAATGAAAATACTGCTGTTGATAATGTGTTGCAAATTGCAGGGGAGTGGTGGAATGCAGACACTGAGACTGTTATCAATCAAGCAATGCAAAGTGGTGCGCAAGCTAATGTGTCAGATGCATATACCATCAACGGGCTCCCTGGACTTATGTATAACTGCTCTACCAACGGTGAGGGCGGGGTATTAAAATGGATGAAACATAACTAGACTGGTCGCTATTGTTCATTTGTTTAAATGTAAATGTAACAAAGGTTTCCTGTGTTGTGTAATGCAGATACATTCAGGCTCAAAGTGAACCCTGGGAAAACTTACCTACTGCGTATAGTTAATGCTGCACTCAATAGTGACCTGTTTTTCGCAATAGCCAACCACACATTGACTGTGGTAGAAGCGGATGCTGTGTATGTCAAGCCTTTTCAAACCAATGTTATTCTCATCACTCCCGGTCAGACTACCAACGTCCTCTTGACAGCTATGTCTCAGCCACCCAATGCCACATTCCTCATGTTAGCAGGCCCATTCGCTACGGGAACAGCAGCTTTTGATAACTCAACCAGTGCTGGAATTTTAGAGTATGTAACTTCCAATGCGACAGCAGTTAATTCATCCTCATCCTCTCTTCCTATGATGAAACCGACGCTTCCAGCCCCCAACGATACCTCCTTTGCCGCCAATTTTAGCCAAAAGATGAGAAGCTTGGGCAATCCGAAATTTCCTGCAGCAGCTGTCCCTCAGAAGATGGATAAACAGTTCCTATTCACAGTCGGGTTGGGGCTAAATCCGTGTCCCCAAGGACAGACATGTCAAGGCCCCAACGGTACCAAATTTGCAGCCTCCATTAACAACATATCCTTCATTCTTCCCACCACCGCTCTTCTTCAAGCATACTACTTTAATCAGTCCAATGGAGTTTACAATACCACTTTCCCTGACAATCCGCCATTTCCTTTCAACTACACCGGCACGCCGCCTAACAACACACAGACCCTCAACGACACCAGAGTCGAAGTGCTTCCCTTTAACACTAGCGTACAGCTAGTTCTGCAGGACACCAGCATTGCGACCTTCGAGAGCCATCCTCTGCATCTGCACGGCTTCAACTTCTTCATAGTGGGTCAGGGTATGGGAAACTACAATGCAAGCACTGACCCATCTAACTTTAATCTGGTGGATCCTCCGGAGAGAAACACAGTTGGAGTTCCCAGTGGAGGTTGGGTGGCTCTCAGATTCCTAGCTGATAATCCAGGTATTAATATCATTACGTAATGTTAGCTTCAATCGCTCATCTGGTTCAAAGATTTGTGCTTCTTTCGTATAAACATATATCCGATTGTATGTATGTTTTTTGCAGGAGTGTGGTTCATGCATTGTCATCTCGAGCTGCATACCAGCTGGGGATTGAAGATGGCGTGGGTTGTTTTAAATGGAAATGGTGGCAGATCTCAATCTCTTCTTCCTCCTCCCAAAGATCTTCCCCCCTGTTGATCATTCATCCTTCAATTAGACTATTCAATTTGTGCTTCCTAAAATCTGACTGCATCCAATCGTGTGCTGGTCCAAAGTAGTTTGCAAACGATCGATAAAGAGAAACATATCAGTATATTTGTGTATCAATAAGTATGCTTTGGAATATATCAGTGATGAGACCTTGGTTGAATTACTATGACAGAGACATCTCCACATGGACCTTTCAAAAGTGAAAGTGCGAAGGTAGAATTAAAATTACAAGTTTTGCAGAGAATTTCTAACAGTAAGATTCACATTTCCTTATAATATACTTATTTATTGTTGTTTTATATGGTTGAGATTTTCAGCAGTATATTTCTTCATTCGAATACTTAATTGAAAATAATGTTGTTCTGTTGCAGATAGTTTAATCTTAAATATTATCTTCATTTTTCAACATCTAAATAGTCAATTAATAAATAAGAAAAAATGTATAATGAATCATTAGAAAAATTACAATTTTGTTATTGACAATTTAGTCTATTTTGAAATATAGTAAGATTTATAAGAAACTTTTAAAAACACATTGATATCTATCGTTTGTAACCTTTTTCTCATGATTTCTGTCAGATTGTTATCTGATACTACCTCATTTTGTACTAGGACTAGCACTTTTCTGAATTAGTTTTTAAGTGCATTATAAAAAGTTAAATTTAATTAAATAATTGGATTAAGGCATACTTATAGATATGTAAATGAAAGATCTGTCTTTGTTTTATTTAATCTCAATTATAATACCACTTCTCCTCCTTCTATGCATAGAATCTATCTAGATTTGCATCAACATATTTGATGTGATTAATGATGACTCATATCTTCAATACTAAATATGAAATATATGGAAATTATTCAATTCATTGTGAAAAAATATATTTTCTCAATAATCTCTCTATATTTGAACATTTATTCATTCCCTTAATTAGAGCTTCTATCAAACGGAGGGGGTGGGGGCTTTGTGGTGTAGAGCTCCGAGATGGGCATTCATTATGTCGAATCTCTTCTAGATAAAAACTACATTCTTGGAATTTAGTTTCTCCCCCCCACACATGCACATAATTGCACTTGCTTGTATTGATATGCTACATGCATATGATTTAATTTGTTTTTATAATTTAACTCAATTCCTATATAATTTGAATTGTAATCTTATAAGTACCATTGAAACTTTAATATGTTTTCAGTATATGATACATAATGCACGTGTGACATATAAATGATTTAACAACAATATAACACAAATATAGCTAGCTACAACATATAATTGATGTATATCATTGTTAAGGTGTATACCTATTGATATCAATTGATATTCATATGGTTTTCATTTATCACATAAAACTTTATAGACATTTTTATTGTCAGTGCACATACCACTATTACAGCCGCGTCAATTGATATTGACTTATTTCATGGAATCGATGATGACTTACATCTTCAGTATTGAATATTTAATGTATGGGAATTATTCAGTTCATTGCGAAATAATCTATACTACCAATAATGTGGCTATGTTTTCATATTTTGTTTCTCTTAATTAAAGCTTCATAAAGTGGAGGGGGTTTGGGGCTTTGTGGTGTGGAGTTTTGAGATGGGGTTTGGCTCTATAGAATCTCTTCTAGTTAAGAAAACATATTATTGGAATAAATGCACACACACACACAAATAACTACTTGCTTGTATTGAAATTCTACATACATATAATTTAAATCAATTCATACATAATATGAATTATAATCCAAGGACCATTGAAATTGAAATATGCTTTCACTACATAATAAATAAAGCATATGTTACATATAAATGTTTTAACAATTATATCAAACACAAATTGATGCAGGGGCATCTGGGAGGGGGCACAAATAGCTTGCACCAAACCTCAATTTTGAAATATTAAAATGAGGATTTTCATTTCTTATCTTTATTTTGATAAATTTTAGCTTATAAGTTTGTAAGTGTTTTATTTGAGTAATTAAATTCTTTGAAGAAAATTAACAACACTAACAAAGCTAAGGAGAGTCAAATATGAGGTGAAATGAACAAACAATAAGAAATATTGTCCAAGTAAGTTTAAAGTGATAGGTAGTTTAAATAAAATAATTGAAACATATTGCAGGCATATCAATCAGTGTGGGATGGAGGCGTGGCGAAGAGGTGTCTGGGGTAAATGAAGAGTTTGGATGTTAAACAAAAAAAAACTAGAATAAGAATGAAGGCGTGGGGCCACATGTGGATTTGAAAAGATGGGAAATAATTATTATGTAAAATAAAACAAAATAGAAATCCGAAAAAGAAGAGAGGGTGCGCCAAAATGATTGAGAAAAACTGAAAGGTGAAAAGGGATTTATGAGTAAGGAAAAATAATAACATTGTGTGGGAAGATCAACATATTTTTAATTACAAAGGGAAGGAGAGTGTGTAGAGTAGAAGACATCAAACCTATGAGATTCAAAAACAAAGGGATAGCCAGAAAAGCGTGTGGAGGAAATAAAGAACAGATGATAAGAAATTGATGCCCAGTGCATGAATACAGACAGGGTAGAGATCATGGAAAAGGATATGAAGCATGGACAAGGAAAACCAGAAATAGATGAGCCTGCTAGGGTTGTGTGGTAAATGGATTGAGAAGATAGATGTAGTAGTGATTTAGAACAAAGCATGTAAGAGACACGACTTGTTAAAAAAGACAAAGTGAAAAAAGGAAAAAAATAGAGATTCATTTCTACATCTGTAACTATTTTTCTCCTAGTCAATAATGTTTGTAATTTTCATTTAAAATTTTGTGTTGATTATTAATTAATTTTTTTTTTTGACACTATAGTGATATTGGATAGAGCCCTAATTACCCATTACTGTTTTGTTTTGTACTCGTGGTCCCTTTAGTTGATCTTTCGTATTGGATTTGATCACTTCCCCATCTCTCTTGCTTGATTGTCTTGGAAGGAAATTCTTTTTTCCTTTCACTTTGAGAAAATGTGGCTCAAGCAACCTAACCTGTTCTATAGAATTAGAAAATGATGGAATGTCAGGACTAACAATACGACTATGTTTTGAGTTTCTAAAAAAATGAGATTGGTCAAAGCTAAGGTTATTATTTTGAATGATACTTGTTTTGTTCATATCTTTTCTGAGAAGAAAATCATTTAAAGGGATCTCAAGGTTGTGTAAGATTCCATTCAAAAAAGATGGTTAAAGTTGCAGTATCCTAGACTAGAAAAATTCCTTGCTGGCTTGTCTCCATAACCTCATTTCAAAGGAGGAAGAATTATGCTAACAAATATAGAGAGATCTCTATAGTTGCGATGCGAGGATAAGAATAGTATATTTTTTCATCTTTCCACTCTTAAAAATAAGGCTTCTAATTGGATCTCGTCCACCAATGAGAACTGTGCGCTATTGGATTTGGAAAAGCACATTAATGTGGCAGTTGCTAGTTTTTTCTCCAATCGCCTCTTTGAGGAAGGATTGCCTCTGAGTGGTGATGTGGAGAATTTTTTTGGATGTTATACCTAATGTTATTAAAGATGATACTAATAGAATTCTCAATTCCATCCCCTTTGATGATAAAATTAAAAATATGGTGTTCTCTTTTGAATATAACAAGGCTTGGGTCCAGATGCTTTTCCTTTTTTCTACTTCCAATGTTTCTGGGAGATTGTGGAAAAAGATATTTATGATCCAGCTAAGGAATTTTTTGGTTGTAGAAGGATTCTCAAGGAACTCAATGCCGATTTAATTGTTCTTGTCCCTAGTTTCATGGGGGCTAATTATTTTGATACTTTCAGATAGACTAGTCTCTACAACTCTATTTATAAAATATTTTTCAAAATTATGGCTTTAAGATTGTAGCTGGTCCTCTCAATGATTATTTCTCCTAAGAAAAATGGTTTTTTTTCATAGGAGGAAAATTATTGATTCTATTGCAATTTTTTACGAGAACAGTCACTCATTGAGATGCAAAACGAGAGTAGGGATTCTCCTCAAGCTTGATCTTATGAAGGCTTATGACCGTGTGAGTTGGGGTTTTCTTATTAAAGTTCTTAAAGATTTTGGTTTTAGAGATATTTTTTTGGAGATTTCTTGGCAATTTGTTTCGCTTCCTACCTTTTAGGTGGTGATTAATTACTCCCCCTCTAGTTTATTCAATAGTTATAAGGGTATCGAATAGGGGGATCTAATTTCCTCTTTTCTCTTTATTATTATGGTTGAAGCCTTGAGCTGTTTCATTTTTAAAGTTGTAGTTGTTGGTTTGCTTAGAGGTTTATCCCCCTCCTCTTCTAATCTGGTTTGTTCACACCAACAAAGGGATGCTGTAGACAGATACAACAAAGCTCAACAACAGAAAAGCCAAAAAACATCTGAGAAGGTTTGTACATTACTTCTCTTGTGGCACAAGAGGCTACAAGACACAGGGCACCCAAAATGAAACAATCATGAGCCAAACACAAAAGAGCGACAATGCAAACAAGGCCGGCCAAATCAACAGATCTAAACCACCTTATAGATCTGAGAAATCGAAAATGAGGGTTTAACTAGCACCCCAACCCACACATTTGGGTTTTACCAGGCTCCCTTAACCTATAGCAGAGTCTCCAGATCACTAACAGCAAAACCTAAGCCTAATCAAAAACACAAACTGGCCAAATTGGGCCATTGAAAACTACCAGCATCCAGCCTATCCATTAAAAAAGAAAAATACCAAGGGTTTTTCTAGGCTCCCTCAACCTTGAGGATGGGTTTTAAGAGGCTCCAAGAACCAGACACGGTACTACTAGCATCCATCCAGCCCTTGAACGAATGAAAAACAATAGGTTTTTCCTAGGCTCCCTCAACCTTAAAAATGGGTTTTACACAGATCCCACAACCAGACAAGACCCAGATCATAGTAAAACAACCAGAAAAAAAATATGGGAAATAGGGTTTTTAAAAGGCACTCTAAAGCTTTTAAAGGAAAGACCAAGAGGGTTTTTACAGGCTCCCTCAACCCGTAAAGCAACTTGTGAAGATGGGTTAAGAAAGGAAACCCAAACCCAACTATGACGGTCACCATGGAAGGATTGGCAGACACCCACAACCAGCAACACGAGCATCATTAGGATTCAAAAAGCTCCCTCACCCCTTCTCTCCACCTCAATAGGAGAAAGAGCCACCTCTATAGGCAAGAGTGGAAAGAAAGCCAACCATCCACAAAGTCCATTTGCAGCCCGCAGAAGTTGAAGCACTCCCTCATACCTTGTCTCCACCTCAAAAGGAGAGAGAGCTACCTCAATCAGACACCGAGGAGAGCAGACCCACTGCCTAAGCAATCCTTGTAGCACCCAACATACAAGAAGCCCCTCCACCTCAGTAGGAGGGCAACCCAAAGACAACAGAGAACCGGGAAAATAGGGGAGAGCAGAAGAGACTCACAACAAGGATGAGACAAGGAAATAAACAAGGGTCTACTCACACCGAAAAGAAAAAAAAACTCCCACCAAAATGATTGCACAAAGACAAGCTCTCGCAATTCCTTGGATCGAACACCCAACTACGGGTGAGGGTTCTCAATGTGATCCAAGGAAAGAAAGTGAGAGAAAGAATAGGGAGGGAGAATAGAAACAACCACCAGCGCTATCAAAAACAATAATAACAACCTCCCATCTTGGCTCATCACAGACCAAGCCCACCCTTACCATCACACACGATAGAGCAGTAAACCTTGGAGCAAAAAAATAGACATGAGAGAATCGGTAGCTCCCACAAGCTTGAGAATGGGTTTTAAGAGGATCCCACAACTTGATAGCGTACTACTAGCATCCAGCCAACCCCTGAATGAAAGAAAAACAATACGTTTTTTCCAGGCTCCCTCAACCTTAAAAATGGGTTTTACACGGATCCAACAACCAGACAGGAACCAGATCACAATAAAACAACCTGAAAACAACAATCTGGGAAACGGGGTTTTTAAAAGCCACCCTAAACATTTTAAAGGAAAGAACAAGAGGGTTTTTATAGGCTCCCTCAACCCACAAAGCAACTTATGAAGCTGGGTTAATAAAGGAAACCCAAACCCAACTGTGACGGTCACCATGGAAGGATTGACAGGCACCCACAACTAGCAACACGAGCATCAATAGGATTCAAAAAGCTCCCTCACCCCTTCTCTCCACCTCAATAGGAGAAAGAGCCACCTCTATAGGCAAGAGTGGAAATCAAGCCAACCATACACAAAGTCCATTCGCAGTTCGCAGAA
Organism: Cryptomeria japonica; assembly: GCF_030272615.1. Lineage (NCBI taxonomy): Eukaryota > Viridiplantae > Streptophyta > Pinopsida > Cupressales > Cupressaceae > Cryptomeria > Cryptomeria japonica. Next base: position 21,535 of record NW_026729942.1, on the reverse strand, counting down.
GCTGAACCACTCCCTGATACCTTGTCTCCACCTCAAAAGGAGAAAGAGGCACCTCAATAGGACACTGAGGAGAGAAGACCCACTGCTTAAGCAATCCTTGCACAACCCAACACACAAGCAACCCCTCCACCTCAATAGTAGGGCAACCCAAAGCCAACGGAGAACCAAGAAAAGAGGGAAGAGTAGAAGAGACTCACAACCAGGATGAGACAAGGAAATAAACAAGGGTCTGGTCACACCCAAAAGAAAAAAAACTCCCACCAAAATGACTGCACAAAGCCAAGCTCTAGCAATTTCCTGGATCGAACACCCAACTACCGGTGAGGGTTCTCAATGAGATCCAAGGAAAGAAAGGGAGAAAAAGAACAGGGAGGGAGAATAGAAACAACTACTAGCGCTGTTCAAAAAAATAATAACAACTTCCCATCCTGGTTCATCACAGACCAAGCCCACACTTGCCATCACGCACGATAGAGTAGCAAACCTGGGAGCAAAAAAAAAGACATGAGAGAATCTACAACTCCCACAACATCCTCCCAACACCACCCAAAGGCCACCACCACTCCAGATCCATAGGAAAGAATTGCAACTACCGCCATAGGGCACAAAGAAGGTGAAAAAACACGGAGACCCGCTATGTTAAGGAGAAACCAGTCCATGCCCATCATAACACCTGCCTAGCCAAAAACAAAATGAACCACCCAAAACAACGACCCATTTGGCATAGCAAGCCCTGCGACCAACCACTCCTTGCTGCCTTCATCGTCATAAGAGTTAGTGTCCTCATCCTCCCCTACAGATGCCCTACCGCCCCCACAATCACTTCTCCCACCTTCGCTTATTTCAAAGTTTATTTCATATGCCCTCCACATTAATAATTTGTTGATAATACTTTGATTTTGAGATACTCTTGAATTAGAGAAGTAAGATCTTTGAAGCCTATATTGTTAGGTATGAATCTAACTCGAGTCAAAAAGTTAGTTTTGAGAAGAGCTCTTTATTCTTATTTAACACTCCTATTCTTAGACAGAGAAGAATTGTTGATATTTTGGGTTGTAAAATTGAGGATCTTCCTACAACTTATCTTGGTCTCCCGCTTCATAGTAATGTGATTCATAATTTATTTTGGAATGGGTTGATTGATAGATTCAATTCAGAACTTGTTAGATGGAAAGTTATGCATCTTAGTCAAGCGAGTAAAGTTCAAATGATCAAGGATTTGATTTAGAATATTTTGGTGTATGCTATGAACCTTTTTAAAACTCCCTCAATTTTTTATGAAAGAATTGAAAATATTTAGAAATGCTTTCTCTTGTTTGTCACAGAAGATAGTAAATGTATTCATTTGGCTTCTTGGACCAAGTTTGCTTGCCTTATAAATCTAGTGGTTTGAGTATCAAAAAGCTTGAGGATTTCAATGTTGCTTTGTCAGCTAAGTAATTACAAAGACTTTTCTTTGGAGATTTGGATTGGTGTAAGATTATAGCTGTAAATATGCCCAGGCCATGCTTGGTTTGGGGCAACTCTTGGAGGCTCTTTCTCACCCTACTAAGATGGTGCTTTGGAATAATTTGATCAAGGCCATATGTATTCTCTCTGAGGGTATTAGATGGATTCTAGGGAATGGATGGAGCATTGAATTTTTATATGATTGGTGGATTGGAGATTCCCCTATTTTCGAGGTCCCTTCCTTTAGACCAATTAGGGAGGCTTTCTTGGCCCAATTTGGTGATAAGATGGTGCATTACTTTACTAATGATAGTCGAAGGAACCTTAGTGATTGATCGAGGTCTAGGTGAGCTCCAATTTTTTGAGCTTCTAGCATATTCCTTTCATGGCTTCTTTTCTAGATCATATTATTTGGTGGCCTCCACCCTTTGGATTTTTTTTTTCCACCTTAGCCTTTTCCCTTCCCTATCATCCTAAGTTGACCTTTTCTCTATGAGATTTTCAATCTGGAATTGTAAGTTGATTCTTAAGATTAACATCTTTTTCTGGTTCTTGATTCAAACTAAGATTCTTACTTTGGATAACCTTTGTAAGCATGGTATTTTTCCTGTTAATAAATGCCTTCTTTGTTATTTGCATAAATAGAGAGTGTCAATTATCATTTTATGGAGTGTTGTTTTACCAGATAATTTTGGTCTCTTATCTTGGCCACCTAGAATTTTAATTGGGTCTTCCTTTCCTCTGTCGGGGAGATGTGGTCTCACTGGTCCCCTCCTTCTCTTAATCTATCTTTGAATTTACTTTGGTCTTTGATTATGCCTCATGTGTCTATGTAGATCTGAAAACAAGAGAAACAACTGTGTCTTTAGGGATGTACTTCTCCCTTTTAAGGTGGTGTTTTAGAGGATTCGTACAGTTGTAAAGGATAATTTCTAGATTGTACTTAAGGATGTTAATCTTGGCTTGCCTCCTATATATATTAATGCTTCAGATCAGTAGTCTCCTATTAATTGGGGTTCAAATTTTGATATTTCTAGAACTTTGGGAAATGTTAAAACCTCTAGAACTAATGTTAAATGGTCTACTCCATTTTTTGATTCGGTGAAGGTTAATTTTGACGGGGCAGCTAAGGGGAATCCTGGGCCAACTAGTTGTGGGGTGTGCTGAGTGATGATTATGGCAGGCTCCTTTTGCAAATGGCACTCCCTTTGGGAATCAAGTCCAACCACCTGGCTGAAGCCTCATCTATTTTTAATTCCTTCAAGTTAGCTCTTGATCTTGGTTCTTGGAAGGTTTAGATTGAGGATGATTCACTCAACATAATTAATTGTTTAAACTTATTACATACTTCAAGTTGTTCCATTAAATATTTGGTGAAGGTTGTGTTAAACATTATCAAGGATTTTGATAGTTTGTATATTTATGATATTTTTAGGGAAGGTAATTCTCTTGCGGATGCTTTTGAAAATATTGGTGCATTCCAAAGACAAGGATTTTATTGGAATGGGATTGACCCTCTTCCCCCTAACATTGAGGACAATATGAAACTTGATATTCGTTGCAAATGTGATGATGATGATTATCACTGGTTGTCATTTCAAAGTCAACATAATGGTTGTCATTGATGTCCTTGGTGTTGGTGATCCAGTTGATGTGTTCTTGGAACGTTTGGTGCTATAAAAGTTGTGTTTTAGCATGGGTTAATTGAGTTGATGGCAATCTGGATAGTTTTATCTATTGGATATGGTGTTGATTCATTGTATTCATGTGTATCTTGATTCCATTTTTTTTTTTTACTGGGCAATGATTTTTGGAGATAGATTAAGTCCAGAATTCGAGGTTTGGTGTAGCGTATGAGCCATGATTTGGTTCTGGAATTTGTAATGGATGTAACATGTTGATATGATCATTATTGTTCATTGTGGTATCATCTAATTCTCATTCCTTCCCACCATAAGAATGTTTAGTGTTGACCTATTTTAGATCTCACTCTTGGCAAACTAAGAAGATTATGTTTCTTGGAGATAATATATATATATATATATATATATATATATGAGGAAGATTTGAATGAATTTATATAAAAAAATATGGTATTATTATTGAAGATATGCGAGATTGAAAAGGAAAGATCTGATAGTTGGAAATGGGTGAGAGTGCATTGGTATTGAGGTATCAGAAGCAGTCCAGTCTTGCAGATTGAGATTCAGTGGTGGATTCTTTCTTTTCTAAATTATTCCTTTATTTCTTCGATAGTGAGCCTTTTTCTGGGTAGTGTTCTCTCTCATAGTGAGGATCCTAGCAGTGAGCCACCCTTTGTAAAAATCACCTTAACCCGTGTCACCTTAACCCGTGTTTTATATTGAGAACTAACATTCTCTATGGTTTTTCCCTTCTTGGGTTTTCCACGTTATATCTGGTGTTCATTGTGTGATCTATTGTATGTTTATATGTTCATGCTATATTTTTCTTAAATAATTTTATTGGTCACTATAGATATGCAAAAGGGTTAGAAGAAATTGATTTAATTTTTTCATCTAATTCATTCCCCCTATCAGTTGCTCGGATATTCAACTATTGGTATCAGAGATTTGGTTACTTGGAGAAGAGCTTATCTGCTTGAGGTAGATCTTGATCCAATGGCACATAAATTGACTATTCCTATTTTTGAAGGATCCGAATATAGTTTTTGGAAATTAAAGATTAGAGGCTACCTGATCTCTTTGGGATACAACACTTGGAAAGCAGTGGAAACTTAGTATATTCAATCGGAAAATGGTCTTAGTACTCTAGATAAGGTTCAAGCTTATGAAGTGAATGAAAAGGCACGGTATGCTATGTTTAGTGCTTTATCAAAGATTGAATTGACAATGATTATTTCATTGAATACTACTCATGAGGTTTGGAAAAAGTTGAGAGATATCTATGAAGGAAGTGACAGAGTTAAATTATCAAAGAAGATAAAAACTAATCACAGATATGAGAACTTGAAAATGGAAGAAGGAGAAGATATAACAACCGATTTTTATAAGGTTGATAGTGCGGTAAATGAAATCAGAGAACTTGGTGTCAGCTTGTTGGATGAATACATAATTGAGAAGATTCTAATGTCCCTACCAGAAAGCTACAATGATAAGATCTTGACTAATGAAGAAACCTATGATCGGAAGAAATTTACAAGAGTGAAGCCTTATGGTACTCTATTAGGATTTGAGAGAGGTAAGCTTGGAAAACACAAAGCTAAGATCGAGTCTACCTTCAAAGCATCTAACGAAGATCCAGAAGATGAAATTTTAGATGAGACGAAAGCAAGCTTTGTGAGAAAACTGAAGAGAGACACCGACAAATACAAAGGTATGTTACCTTTTAAATGCTTTAGATGTGAAAAGATTGGTCACATTGCTACTAGATGTTCGGGAAAAGGTTCAAGACAAAGGTCTAGAGAAGGTAAAGGAAAATTTAATAAGAGAGCCTATTATGTCAAAGATGATGTTGGTATTTTAGATGATGATTTAAATTATGAAGATGGTGATTGCTTGTTTTGGTAAAAAGAGATGTAACAAAGATTGATATTCCTAAGGTGGTTGCTACTGTTGTACATGTTAGAAGAGATAGAAATGAATGATTGATTTATAGTGGATGCTGAAATCATATGACTCATGACTAAAGTAAGTTTGTGAAACTTGAAAAGTACGATGGTAGTTTTGTTAGGTTCAGAGATGATCAAACAACACAAATTGTGGGATTGGTTCTATTTCTTTTGATGGAAAGAACAATACTGATAATGTTTACTATGTTAATGGTTTTCATCTTAATATTTTGAGTGTTGGACAAATGTGTGAAAATGGTTACAACGTTGTTTTTCAAGATGATGGTTGTGAGATCTAGAAAGAATCTGAAATTGTTATTGTAGCAGGGAAAAAGATTGGTGGAACATGTATTTCTTGGAAGGAGATGCAAACAATTGTTTGTTATCTTAGATCAATGATATCTGACTCTGGCACCAAAGGACATGTCATATCAATTTTGACAACTTGGTGAAGATTAGCTCATCAAGTGTAGTGAGAGATTTACCGAGTTCGACCAAACCAACAAAATTTGTAGAGAATGTAAACTTTGAAGTAGATGAAAGGAAAATACAAAATAATTTAGAGCACTTGTCCACTAGGTTGTTGAATTTAGTGCACACAAAACTATGCGGTCCGACCAAAACAAGAAGTATACAAGGTGAGAAGCATTTCATGTTGTTGATTGATGATTATTCTAGAATTTCATGGTTTGCATTTTTGAGAGAGAAGCTAGAAGCATTAGAGAAATTCAAGATATTTAAGGCTCAAGTTGAAAATGAAGTTGATAGAAAAATTAAGTGTTTGAGGTCTAATAGAGGAGGAGAATTTAATTCGGAAGAGTTCAACAACTTTTGTGAGAGACATGGTATTAGAAAATAGTCATCTTCCCCTAGAACACTGCAACAGAATGGTGTAGTGGAAAGGATGAACCAAATAATTCAAGATGCAACCAAAATAGTGATCAACAGAGAAGTCTACTGGAGAGAAGCATTTCATACTATAGTCTACAATCCTAACGTAATTTTATATAAGAAAATACATGGAAATACATCTTATGAGCTATGACATGGTAGAAAGTCGACAGTGAAATATTTTAAGGTATTTGGAAGAAACTGCTACATCCGGAGAGATGAAGATAATCTTGGAAAATTTGACAATAGAGAAGATGAAGGCATATTCCTAGGATATTCAACAAAGAGGAAAGCATATCAGCGTTGTAATATAAGGCTAAACAAGATTGTTGAAAGTGAAAATGCGAAGGTTGATGAATACATTTCTAAAGAGTCTGACAAATTGGTAGGTTATGAGTCTGATGAATCGACCGACAGAAAAAGTGGAGAGAAGATCGAAGAAGGAGAAGAAGAAAAGAAAGATTAGGAAGCTTCAACTTCTACATCTAAGACATTGAGATATGTTTAGAAGAATCATTTAGTGGACCGTTTTTTCAGAGATACAAACAAAGGAATTATCACAAGAAGCAAAGCAGCTCAAGAACAAGTTTTGTTATGTTAACTTTTAGAGATTGAATTGAAAACAACAGAAGAAGCTTGCAATTATCAGAATTGGATGAAGGTAATGATAGAAGAGTTGGACACAATTGAGAATAATTCAACATGGGAACTAGTTAATAAAATGACATATAAGAATGTGATTGGAACAAAGTGGGTATTCTAGAACAAGCTCAATGAAGCTGGAAATGTTATGAGAAATAAAGAAATATTGGTTTGTAAAGGTTACACTTTGATTGAAGAGATTAATTTTGACGAGACATATGGCCTGGTTGCTCGGATGGAGGAAATTAGGATGCTTTTGGCTTTTGTAGCTTATAAGGATTTCAAGGTTTATCAGATGGATGTGAAATCAACATTTTTGATGTCCTTGGTGTTGGTGATCCAAAAGATGAACTCCTGAAACCTTTGGTACTCTGGAAGTTATGTTTCAACATGGGTTAATTGAGTTGATCTGTCAATCTAGATATTTTTGTCTATTAGATATGGTGTTGATTAATTGTATTCATGTGTATCTTGATTCCATTCTTATTTTCATTGTATTGGGCAATGATTTTTGGGTCTGGATTAAGTCTAGAATTTGAGGTTGTGTAGCAGCTTTGGTGTAGTGTAAGTCATGTTTCGGGTCCAAAATTTATAATGGATGTAACATTTTGATCTGACAATTGTTCTCCATTGTGGTATGGTTTACTTTTGATTCCTTCCCACCACAATAAGGTTTAGTGTTGACCTATTTTAGAACTCTCTCTTGGCCGATTTAGAAGATTATGTTTCCCTGAGACAATATATATATGTATATATATGTATATATATACATATATATGTATATATATACATATATATGTATATATATACATATATATGTATATATATACATATATATGTATATATATATACATAGATATACATATATATACATACATATATATATATGTATCTATACATGTATATATACATGTATACATGTATACATATATACATGTGTAAATGTATATATACATGTATAGATATATGTATACATGTATACATGTATATATACATGTATAGATACATATATATATATACATATATACATATATATATACATGTATATATGTATACATGTATATATGTAGATATATATACATGTATATATATACATGTATATACATGTATATATATACATGTATATACATGTATATATATACATGTATATACATATATACATGTATATATATATACATATATACATGTATATATGTATTTATATAAAAGAAAGATCTAAATGAATTTATATAGAAAAAGTGTCGCATTTCTATTGAATGCGATATTGGAAAGGAAAGATCTGATTTTTGGCAATATGTGAGAGTGCATTGGTACTGAGCTACCAGAAGTAGTCTGGTGTTTCAGATTGAGATTCAATGGTGGATTCTTTCTTTTCATTTTTTGTTTCTTCAGTAGTCGACCTTTTTTCTGGGCAATGAGCCCTCTTGAAGTGAGTATTCTAACAATGAGAAACCCTTTGTAAAAATTACCTTAACTGGTGTCACCTAAACCAATATTTTATATTGAGAACTAACATTCTCTGTGATTTTTCGCTTTCTGGGTTTTCCACATCATATCTAGTGTTCATTGTGTGATTTGTTGTATGTTTATGTTTTCATGCTATATCTATCTTAATTAATTCTATTGGTTACTCCAGATGTGCAAAAGGGTTACATGAAATTGATTTATGTTTTTCAACTAATTCAAGCCCCTCTCAGTTGCCTGGATATTTAACAATATTAACCACCTTGGTTAACTTGTTTTTGTCTATGTGGGTGATTATATTTTTCAACCTATCCTTTCTTCATTATTTGATATGTTTTAATGATGATAGTTAGGTATTTTTCCCCCTTGGTGCTCACTAGCTAACTATTTCCAGTTGGATTGTGGGTGATATTAGTACCCAGTTTCTTGGTTTTTAGATTTCCTTATTTCAAATAGCGCTTTTAAGGGCTTCAATTGAGACTATGTTGTTGGGTGGTCAATTGTGGGGTAGGCATTTCTTTGTTATTTTATGTGTGGGCTCCATCATGGCGGGGGACATACATCAATAGGAGTCCATTTCCTCTGATGACATTCATGGTGGGGTTTTTAGGGCTTTGATTATGACTGTTGTTGGGGTAGGCATTTCTTTTTTATTTTATATGTGGGATCCATAATAGGAGGAGAGACATCAATAGGAGCGCATTTCCTCTGACGAAATGCACATAAAAGAGAAAAATTTGTGGATTTTTACTTAATGTGGGGTTACACCCTTTTTAGAGAATCCTCATGGCTTTGATCCAAAGGTAACAAAGATTTTTGGTAGATAATGGATGCACTTTATTTTTTTGAAATGACAATAAAAGCTCATATTTCACAAAGGAGTTGATTGTGGAGCTTATTGGGCTGCCTATGGAAGGAACAAACAATTTCAAGGGCAAAATCTTCTGAGTCCATGGTGAAAACCTTTCTAAAATATGGAGAGGGGTTGAATCTTGTCAACAATTCAAACATTTCTTACCAAGTAGACACCCTTAAACCCCTTTGGGTGGGTGTGGCTAAGGTCCTTATACAATATTTTACCTTAGATGGGTGGTTTACCAAAATCTATGGTGGTCATTTTTCTCGGCTTAAACACTTTAGAAATAAGTTCTTCGTTTGTTTCCATTCTATCTCTTATCATCCTTGGAAGCCAATATTAAAGAACATAATAAGAAGCAAAGAAACCCTAATCTTCATGAGGGCTCGATCCTTCTAATTATGGAACAATTCAATGCCCTCCCATTTTCCTCTAAGTGAAAATATCAAGGTTATCCCCCTTTGCACTCGGTGAATAGGTGTCAAAGGAGGGTATGTAGAGAAATATAGGGGAATGTGATGATGATTCAGAGGATGAGGACTAGCAAACAAAGGATGAAACTTCCTCAAAGTAAAACAAGAATAATGTGTCAGAGGAGAAGAAAAAGAGAATCTCATTAAATTCAGTATAAAAAGAAAGATTTGTTAAATTAAATAATTTTACATGCATGATTCTCCTAGATGACTTGATGAGGAGTTAGATGCTGAGGAGGTTGACAAGAACCAAAATTTGGAAGGGGAGAATTTTTTGGGCGAAAGGGAGAATGTGATGGGTGGAGGAGAAGGCTTCTTGGGAGTTCCCCTTCCCCTTGATCTTTTAATTATGCTAATCAAGAGAGAATTAATAATCCTCCCTTTCCTAGGGATCTTTAAAAATAGTCCCCTTTCCTTGGAAGTGACCCTGGGAATCTAGCTATTTTTTGGGTATTAATAGGGATGCCATAGTAGACTAGTTTAGGATTTCCTAAGAGCCTTTTTTAGAAATCAATCAAGTTAATATCAACATCCAATCCATTAAAAGAAAAGTGGTTATTTTGGAGCAAGGTGATGGTCGATATTCGTTTAGGGATCCTGTTGACAATGTGATCTCTTATGAGGAAAAAGACAAAATGCTCTCTATCTTAGAAAACATGACCAAATATGTTGCTCACTTGAAGACTATGAAGGTAGACTTGGGCTATTGAAGCCAAGATGAAGAGAATTAATTATAACCTCACTAATCTATTAGCATGAGCCTTAAAACCATTCACAGCAATGTAGAAGGGGATAAAACTTTTGTGAATCAGTGGTAGACTATGTAGGCTTTGAAGTTTGGGGGCAACATTTCAATTAATATCAACCTAGTCGAGAAGAGTAACTAGAATAAGGATGATAGTGTAGGTCCATCATCTCAAACCCATGGACATCTCAAGAATGCTAGGGAGCTAAAGCAAACATAGAATTGCAAGATCTGATGAACATTACCCAAAATATGGAACAAATGAAAGTTGAGTTTGCTAAAGCCCTGAAGAATTTGTGTTAGGTTTTATATTTTCTTTTGTTGGCCTACTATTTTAGGGTTCTGTATTCTAGGTAATTTTTGTGTTGTTGTTTGGCTATGTGTTTTCTATTTGCAGCTCTTTGTACTCAGGGTTTTCAGATCCCTTCAAAACCATTTTTTCCTTAATAATAAACCATACCCAATTTGAAATTCTGTTTAGTAAGTTGGCATGCATCAAGTAGGATTAGAGGAAGTTCATTTGTGTCAAGAAGAAGACCTATAGGTAGCCAATATGACATATAGAAACAAGGGTTGAAGAGGAAGAAGACAAAGAGGCTTTGAGCTCGATATTACAGACATAGTTAGAGGTTTAATATGGAAAATGGACACATTGGAGATGTCTCAGAGAAGAGGAGCCCATATAGAGGACGTCAATGAAAATGTCAAAGAGTATACTGTTGAAGGGGGAGATAATGTGAATCAACTCAGGCTTGATCAAAGAGAGGAGATATTCATCAAGGCCATCACCTGGATTAATTTGAAGCTACAATTTAATCCTTCAAATTTTGAAGGAGGTTTAAATGAAAAGGAATTGCTAGATTAAGGAATTTATTGAATGTATGAAGCCTCCATTGTACTTCGGAATCTTCTTCAAATGCTCTTAGATATTTATCATGTTTAAAAAAGAGAGTGTAGAGGAGAGTATTTACTACCGTTGAGATGAAAATATCTTGTGTAGGAAACCAACCTTCGATACATCACTTAATTTTCACTCTCGTGAGCCAAGAAGATTGATATGGAAGAAAGGAAACAAACTAAACTATGTCTATAAACATAAAATACTACATAAGAAAGGAATATCAAATAGTCAAAATATTTTGATTATAGAAAAAGAAATCTCTATAAATGCATACTTTACCCATGAACTGGTGAAGCCTTAGCCTTGGATACCAATGTGCCAGAGGGACATCTACACATTGCGGTGTCATATGTAGAAACAAAAAATAGAAAAGCACCAAAAGTCACACCAAAAAGAATCTCATGCACTATGAAACTATTCATCACCAACACACACTCATATAGGGCAACATGTTGGGGTTGTATAGGGGTTTGCCTTATTCAAACCCCTGTTTCTATGTTTATACCTCCATAGACAACTAGATACATAGATTGGATAAAATAAAAGATTAGATTGTGCAATAGAAACAAACTCTTCTTAATGGAGGAAACCCACTATTATTTGAGATAAAATGTTAATTTGATTAATTCAAATAGATAATAAATACATTTAGAGACTAGTGACATGATGTTATATTGAAAAAAAATACATACAAGAGATAAGAGAGAAAGGAAAACATTACATAGGAAAGACCCCTCTCTTGAAATAATGGCACGATTGTAAGCAAGATAATAATTGTTTTTTATTTTCATGAGTGCAGATTTTGGTAGAGTTTTATTACTAGTGTGAGAGATAGATATCCGAGAGTGTGAATGTTGCAAAATGAAAGAGAAAGAAGAGTTTTTCTGCTCAAAATGAGTGGGAATAGCCATTTTGAATGTGCCCAAAAGAAGGGACATGCATCAAAAGAGGCTCGATGTAGAATATATCCAATTTAAATCTAAAATCATTTCGGGACGTTTGTGCGCTACATACATGTATGCTCACCACTCTCCCATTTGACCAAATCAATCCCACATTTGGATTAGGGGTTGCTAATGCTTCATCTTTAAAATCCATGATGCTGGAATGATAGTATCTTGATTATTATTTTTTATTATAAACACACCGAGCCTATTGCATAAGTGTCATTAATGCACTAGGTGTAGTTTACGACACTAAATTTTTCCCCCACTTTGTAGGACTACTCAACTCAAGGGAACAAGTGCACTAAACTAACTTAGAAATTTGTGTTCATAGAACTCATGCAGTGTATTAAATGCATTAATTACTTTAAAAAGGGATATTGTAGAGGCCACCAAGGTCAACAAGGAAAATACGAATGGTGACCCCAGTGCCCAACAAAAAAATATAGTGTTTGACATGAATATTCAAGTACCATAAAATCAAAAAAAAATTTAGCGCCAAAAATAAGGAAGCTCTTTGGCAAGAAGAATTATCAAGCTACATATTTTGTCACAATATTCATGTAAAAGGGTAATATATTGTAATAATGAAATAGGTATAATGATCAGATACTTATTCTTCAAAATGTTTTATGTTATCTTCTGTGATATACTCTTATTTGACCTACTATTAATACCACACTATATTTGTATTAGATATTTTAATTTCATGTAATTTTTCCTCTTCTTATTGCCTTTCTTCTACTTTTCCTTCTCCTTCTCATTGACCTTCTTCTTCTAATTTTACTTAGATTTTTGTCGTTCCTTTCCTTTTGTGTCTTGTTCCTCTTCTTGTTCTTGTCCCTCTTCACGGGTGATCCCACAATACTTCTTGAGTCCCCTCCCTTTTGTATGTTTAACCCTATTTGACCCATTACTTGTAATCAATCTAAGAAACATCTATGTGGGTATTAATTTATGATTTATAACTTATTGTAGTTATTTTTAATCCCCTCATATATTAAAAAATATCAAATTTCCATAAAATTTAAGTATGAGAGCTCTCTACTTGATTTCCTCGGTGTTTTCTATGTTTGCCAAATTCATATAGTTTCAAAGTTTCAGTTTATGTCACATCTTTCTCGTCAATCCTAACCTCCTAATACATCACCTTTAAAAAAAATTGAGTCTTTCAAGTTGGACCATTGGACATTCCCATCCCAAATACCATTTACCTGTTAAAATTGATATCCTAATCCCTTGTCCTCTGAACATTTTCTAAGTCTATTTCTTCAACCTTTAGACTTGGCCTTCCCTTCATACCTTCCTCAATCCTCTAAAATATTCAAAGGCCCTTTTAATAACTTTTAAAGTTGGACTTTTAAGATTCCCTCGGTCCCCATGCTTCCTTCTAGGAGTTTAACTTTCCTATATGCTTATCAACTTGTCAGGATTTCGTCCATCCACCTACTTTAAGGGATGTTTACCTCAATACTCTCAATATGCAAACACAAACAATGAAGAAGTGTCTCATGCATCAAGTTAAAATGTTTACAAAATATTTGACATGAAAGAGAGAAAAAAGCAAGTATTGGTTTTGGACAATATGAAGGTTTAAGAACCTTATAAATCCTCAACATGATTCTGTGAGGGGAAATGCTCTAAACTGAAGATGATGTGAATAGGTATTATCGATTTCATGTAGGCTTTGAAACACTTTGAATCACCATTTAAAATCAAATAAAGATGCATAGGCAAAAGAATTACAAGGTGTATGAGTTTTCAAACCATTCAAAAGTGTGGTCCATATTTCAAAAGCTCACTATTGTGCCAACAATATGACATGGTTCATAATAGGAAAAAAGATCTAACATATCAAGTAAGCGTAGCTAAAATAATTATTTTAATTATAGAAAGAGATATAATGAATAATAGCATGCTAAATATCTCTAATAAATGTCGCCTATCCTTTTGCAATGCTCGTGATTCCATTAGTGGTTGATAAGCCCCTACAATCACCAAATTTAATTTTGCAAGTGCCACAAAGGTATATATTTTAGCCAAAATGACGTATATTTAAGAAGTAAAAATGAATGAAATGGGTTTTTTTTCCCTAATTATTTTTGTGGTTACTATCATAGATCATGATAAACTTAAGACAATATCTAGATTCTATTTGCAATATATTTTCTAGGTTTCCTCACTTCATTTCATGCTAGACCTATAGGAGTGATGAATGAAATTACTAAAACGTTTTTCACAATTTTTTGAATGTGACTGTTAAATAATAGTTAATTGTGAGTGGGACATCACAATTTTCCTTGAATATTTAACAATTTCCTAGTACCAAGTCTCCCAAGAGTTGCTAAACGCTAATAAATGATAGATCTAATGATATATCTATATGAACTAGTAGTTCATTTAAATAATTGGTCACTAAACCAATTCTAAGGTATAGTAATTTTTTTTAGTGTTATAGAGAATTGAACATATAAATTGTAAATGAATGGATGCACTTTATATTAGTATAGTAAAGATTTAATAATGCACATTTTTGTAGTTGTATATCTCCATTATTTTATGTCAAGACTCATAGAAGTATTATAATTGCATTTTTAATCATCTGCTCTAGCCACATGTATTGATACAAAAGAAACACTGGTTGTGTGACAACATATAATACACTAGAATCTTTTTCAATTATCATTTTTTATTTATTAAATCCCTATCTCACTAGAACATGAGATGGGTTAGGATAAGGGCTTTGAATGTATATTATGATTAACATTGATCACAACTAGATCGACTAATATGTGAAAAATGAGGAGAATGAAATCGATTGCAAACCAATTTATTTAGCCACTTGGCCCTGATTCTGACTTGTTACTCACAAAACAAGACCTCATGGCACACCCACAAACATGAACATTGAACATTATAGTAAATTTAATTTGTGACATATAAACACTAATTACATGTGTATTCAAATTACTAACATAGAAGGTAGCCTAGGAATCATAACTTTGGGTGAGGAGGTTAGACTGAATGTCGCAGGCATGGGAGAAACACAAGGGAAATCTATATGCGAAAACAAACACTCTCAAATCACTTATTAACATAACTATGGTTTTCCAATGAAGGGACCACACATGCACAAATATAGGACCTAATTCAAATGAATGAGGATTAGACCAACCTCCAAAACGGGGCTCAGTAATTTCCATTGGGAAATTAGGGTGTGGTGTGTGATTAACAATGAGCTAAAAATATATATAGGAGCTATATCGTCACATCCATGAGCAAGATCGGATGCTTGAAGTTGATTGGCATCATGTAGATATGACAATCATAAATGAAGATTGAGAAAACATCAGAGTGTTTTTAGGAGTGGTCTCGTTTGATTTATGTTTACTGAAATTCTAATCATGCAATCATTTCATGTGATCCTAGAAGCTAAAAGGAGTTAAAGTTTCGTAGTCCCGCATGGGTAAACGATGTTGCTTCGAAGACCGGGAGTGGAGGCTTAGACCAGTCTGGAACGAACGGATGTGAACCCAGTAACTCAAAAATTCCCAATAACAAAAATATGAGCAGTGGTTGGTATACCAAAATAGGTTTACATTTCATGGATTTTAATGACAATGGAAAAGATGGTGTATTCATCGGGCGAATCGTTTACTTGGTTGCCACTCCGGATAGAAAGCCCCACCTTATCTCCATAACAAACAAAAACGACGAAGAGTACATGTGAATCATTAAAAGTCAAGAAAATGAAATAGATTAATACAGTTGCTAACAATACTTGTTCATGTCGATTTATACTCGTGTTAAAATATCAGTATTGCCTACCAACCTACCCAACAACAGCTGATTTAATTCGTGTATCTATATATACAAACACAAAGAAACAGATTTTCACATCTCAGTTCAGAAACAATTTGGCATTTTAGCCTGTTTAAGTTGTGATCAGACTCTGAAAGAGGAAGTATTGTACGATTCTAGCAATGCAGACATTTTATGGCCGCCTCGTGCTGCCACTTTTGGCATTGTGGTTCACTATTCAATTTGTTTCAGCGAAACATGCTGTGATCACACGGCGCTACAATTTCACTGTGGGTTATATAATTCTATGGAATGAGTTGAATGTTTTATTGTTTAGGAAAGTATTAAATTTTTACAGATAGCCGTGATTGATTCTTTGTTCTAAATATCCACAGATCCAAATGACGAATGTGACTCGTCTTTGCACCACGAAAGCTCTCTTGACTGTCAACGGGCAATATCCGGGGCCTCCAGTAGTTGCTCGAGAAGGAGATCGCGTGGTTATCAAAGTAACAAATAATGTTAAAAACAATATTAGCATACATTGGTATCTCTTCTGCTCCCGCTACTCAGTTATTTACTTAATAAAAATAATATTATATGCTGATGTCCCTTTAGTGGGTGCACCTAA
Source organism: Cryptomeria japonica (assembly GCF_030272615.1). Taxonomy (NCBI): domain Eukaryota; kingdom Viridiplantae; phylum Streptophyta; class Pinopsida; order Cupressales; family Cupressaceae; genus Cryptomeria; species Cryptomeria japonica. The sequence continues at coordinate 5,149 of NW_026729942.1, read as the reverse complement.
TGAATTCCTATGAATCGCTCAGGCATGGAATTCGGCAGCTTAGATCTGGATGGGCGGATGGTCCTGCTTATGTCACTCAGTGTCCAATTCAAACCGGGCAAAGTTATGTGTACAAGTTTATTGTCAAAAGGCAGAGAGGAACACTGTGGTGGCATGCCCACATCTCATGGTTGCGAGCAAGCATACATGGGCCCATTATCATCTATCCCAAGAAGAATGCTTCTTACCCATTCCCTCGCCCACACCAGGAAGTGCCTATTGTTTTCGGTATGCCCTTCAGTACTCGTTGATAATGTGTTGCCATTGTACGTACATAGTCCTAAATTTACAATGAAAATACTGCTGTTGATAATGTGTTGCAAATTGCAGGGGAGTGGTGGAATGCAGACACTGAGACTGTTATCAATCAAGCAATGCAAAGTGGTGCGCAAGCTAATGTGTCAGATGCATATACCATCAACGGGCTCCCTGGACTTATGTATAACTGCTCTACCAACGGTGAGGGCGGGGTATTAAAATGGATGAAACATAACTAGACTGGTCGCTATTGTTCATTTGTTTAAATGTAAATGTAACAAAGGTTTCCTGTGTTGTGTAATGCAGATACATTCAGGCTCAAAGTGAACCCTGGGAAAACTTACCTACTGCGTATAGTTAATGCTGCACTCAATAGTGACCTGTTTTTCGCAATAGCCAACCACACATTGACTGTGGTAGAAGCGGATGCTGTGTATGTCAAGCCTTTTCAAACCAATGTTATTCTCATCACTCCCGGTCAGACTACCAACGTCCTCTTGACAGCTATGTCTCAGCCACCCAATGCCACATTCCTCATGTTAGCAGGCCCATTCGCTACGGGAACAGCAGCTTTTGATAACTCAACCAGTGCTGGAATTTTAGAGTATGTAACTTCCAATGCGACAGCAGTTAATTCATCCTCATCCTCTCTTCCTATGATGAAACCGACGCTTCCAGCCCCCAACGATACCTCCTTTGCCGCCAATTTTAGCCAAAAGATGAGAAGCTTGGGCAATCCGAAATTTCCTGCAGCAGCTGTCCCTCAGAAGATGGATAAACAGTTCCTATTCACAGTCGGGTTGGGGCTAAATCCGTGTCCCCAAGGACAGACATGTCAAGGCCCCAACGGTACCAAATTTGCAGCCTCCATTAACAACATATCCTTCATTCTTCCCACCACCGCTCTTCTTCAAGCATACTACTTTAATCAGTCCAATGGAGTTTACAATACCACTTTCCCTGACAATCCGCCATTTCCTTTCAACTACACCGGCACGCCGCCTAACAACACACAGACCCTCAACGACACCAGAGTCGAAGTGCTTCCCTTTAACACTAGCGTACAGCTAGTTCTGCAGGACACCAGCATTGCGACCTTCGAGAGCCATCCTCTGCATCTGCACGGCTTCAACTTCTTCATAGTGGGTCAGGGTATGGGAAACTACAATGCAAGCACTGACCCATCTAACTTTAATCTGGTGGATCCTCCGGAGAGAAACACAGTTGGAGTTCCCAGTGGAGGTTGGGTGGCTCTCAGATTCCTAGCTGATAATCCAGGTATTAATATCATTACGTAATGTTAGCTTCAATCGCTCATCTGGTTCAAAGATTTGTGCTTCTTTCGTATAAACATATATCCGATTGTATGTATGTTTTTTGCAGGAGTGTGGTTCATGCATTGTCATCTCGAGCTGCATACCAGCTGGGGATTGAAGATGGCGTGGGTTGTTTTAAATGGAAATGGTGGCAGATCTCAATCTCTTCTTCCTCCTCCCAAAGATCTTCCCCCCTGTTGATCATTCATCCTTCAATTAGACTATTCAATTTGTGCTTCCTAAAATCTGACTGCATCCAATCGTGTGCTGGTCCAAAGTAGTTTGCAAACGATCGATAAAGAGAAACATATCAGTATATTTGTGTATCAATAAGTATGCTTTGGAATATATCAGTGATGAGACCTTGGTTGAATTACTATGACAGAGACATCTCCACATGGACCTTTCAAAAGTGAAAGTGCGAAGGTAGAATTAAAATTACAAGTTTTGCAGAGAATTTCTAACAGTAAGATTCACATTTCCTTATAATATACTTATTTATTGTTGTTTTATATGGTTGAGATTTTCAGCAGTATATTTCTTCATTCGAATACTTAATTGAAAATAATGTTGTTCTGTTGCAGATAGTTTAATCTTAAATATTATCTTCATTTTTCAACATCTAAATAGTCAATTAATAAATAAGAAAAAATGTATAATGAATCATTAGAAAAATTACAATTTTGTTATTGACAATTTAGTCTATTTTGAAATATAGTAAGATTTATAAGAAACTTTTAAAAACACATTGATATCTATCGTTTGTAACCTTTTTCTCATGATTTCTGTCAGATTGTTATCTGATACTACCTCATTTTGTACTAGGACTAGCACTTTTCTGAATTAGTTTTTAAGTGCATTATAAAAAGTTAAATTTAATTAAATAATTGGATTAAGGCATACTTATAGATATGTAAATGAAAGATCTGTCTTTGTTTTATTTAATCTCAATTATAATACCACTTCTCCTCCTTCTATGCATAGAATCTATCTAGATTTGCATCAACATATTTGATGTGATTAATGATGACTCATATCTTCAATACTAAATATGAAATATATGGAAATTATTCAATTCATTGTGAAAAAATATATTTTCTCAATAATCTCTCTATATTTGAACATTTATTCATTCCCTTAATTAGAGCTTCTATCAAACGGAGGGGGTGGGGGCTTTGTGGTGTAGAGCTCCGAGATGGGCATTCATTATGTCGAATCTCTTCTAGATAAAAACTACATTCTTGGAATTTAGTTTCTCCCCCCCACACATGCACATAATTGCACTTGCTTGTATTGATATGCTACATGCATATGATTTAATTTGTTTTTATAATTTAACTCAATTCCTATATAATTTGAATTGTAATCTTATAAGTACCATTGAAACTTTAATATGTTTTCAGTATATGATACATAATGCACGTGTGACATATAAATGATTTAACAACAATATAACACAAATATAGCTAGCTACAACATATAATTGATGTATATCATTGTTAAGGTGTATACCTATTGATATCAATTGATATTCATATGGTTTTCATTTATCACATAAAACTTTATAGACATTTTTATTGTCAGTGCACATACCACTATTACAGCCGCGTCAATTGATATTGACTTATTTCATGGAATCGATGATGACTTACATCTTCAGTATTGAATATTTAATGTATGGGAATTATTCAGTTCATTGCGAAATAATCTATACTACCAATAATGTGGCTATGTTTTCATATTTTGTTTCTCTTAATTAAAGCTTCATAAAGTGGAGGGGGTTTGGGGCTTTGTGGTGTGGAGTTTTGAGATGGGGTTTGGCTCTATAGAATCTCTTCTAGTTAAGAAAACATATTATTGGAATAAATGCACACACACACACAAATAACTACTTGCTTGTATTGAAATTCTACATACATATAATTTAAATCAATTCATACATAATATGAATTATAATCCAAGGACCATTGAAATTGAAATATGCTTTCACTACATAATAAATAAAGCATATGTTACATATAAATGTTTTAACAATTATATCAAACACAAATTGATGCAGGGGCATCTGGGAGGGGGCACAAATAGCTTGCACCAAACCTCAATTTTGAAATATTAAAATGAGGATTTTCATTTCTTATCTTTATTTTGATAAATTTTAGCTTATAAGTTTGTAAGTGTTTTATTTGAGTAATTAAATTCTTTGAAGAAAATTAACAACACTAACAAAGCTAAGGAGAGTCAAATATGAGGTGAAATGAACAAACAATAAGAAATATTGTCCAAGTAAGTTTAAAGTGATAGGTAGTTTAAATAAAATAATTGAAACATATTGCAGGCATATCAATCAGTGTGGGATGGAGGCGTGGCGAAGAGGTGTCTGGGGTAAATGAAGAGTTTGGATGTTAAACAAAAAAAAACTAGAATAAGAATGAAGGCGTGGGGCCACATGTGGATTTGAAAAGATGGGAAATAATTATTATGTAAAATAAAACAAAATAGAAATCCGAAAAAGAAGAGAGGGTGCGCCAAAATGATTGAGAAAAACTGAAAGGTGAAAAGGGATTTATGAGTAAGGAAAAATAATAACATTGTGTGGGAAGATCAACATATTTTTAATTACAAAGGGAAGGAGAGTGTGTAGAGTAGAAGACATCAAACCTATGAGATTCAAAAACAAAGGGATAGCCAGAAAAGCGTGTGGAGGAAATAAAGAACAGATGATAAGAAATTGATGCCCAGTGCATGAATACAGACAGGGTAGAGATCATGGAAAAGGATATGAAGCATGGACAAGGAAAACCAGAAATAGATGAGCCTGCTAGGGTTGTGTGGTAAATGGATTGAGAAGATAGATGTAGTAGTGATTTAGAACAAAGCATGTAAGAGACACGACTTGTTAAAAAAGACAAAGTGAAAAAAGGAAAAAAATAGAGATTCATTTCTACATCTGTAACTATTTTTCTCCTAGTCAATAATGTTTGTAATTTTCATTTAAAATTTTGTGTTGATTATTAATTAATTTTTTTTTTTGACACTATAGTGATATTGGATAGAGCCCTAATTACCCATTACTGTTTTGTTTTGTACTCGTGGTCCCTTTAGTTGATCTTTCGTATTGGATTTGATCACTTCCCCATCTCTCTTGCTTGATTGTCTTGGAAGGAAATTCTTTTTTCCTTTCACTTTGAGAAAATGTGGCTCAAGCAACCTAACCTGTTCTATAGAATTAGAAAATGATGGAATGTCAGGACTAACAATACGACTATGTTTTGAGTTTCTAAAAAAATGAGATTGGTCAAAGCTAAGGTTATTATTTTGAATGATACTTGTTTTGTTCATATCTTTTCTGAGAAGAAAATCATTTAAAGGGATCTCAAGGTTGTGTAAGATTCCATTCAAAAAAGATGGTTAAAGTTGCAGTATCCTAGACTAGAAAAATTCCTTGCTGGCTTGTCTCCATAACCTCATTTCAAAGGAGGAAGAATTATGCTAACAAATATAGAGAGATCTCTATAGTTGCGATGCGAGGATAAGAA
>NW_026729941.1:0-29870 GCF_030272615.1 Cryptomeria japonica | reverse complement strand
TTAGTTGCTATCTCGCAGCAGGCGCTCGAGCAACCGATACTCTACTTCGCGCTCGATTATCGGCATCTCCGAGAACTAACATTCTTCGTACATGTGAGAGCCACTACTTCTCATTTCGCTTCTGGGCTGCTTTGCTTTTCGCTTGATTGCGGCGAAAAATTGTCGCTTGTTGCGAGCCGCTCCAAGAAGCGGCTTAGAATGTCAAATGACACACACACGCACGCACACATACAATCAGAATTAAGCTCTCGCGCTCATCCGAGAAACAAGTTGCCTTTGATCTGAGGATCTTTTCTACACGAAGAGCGCCACTTCCGGCGCCGTCGGCCGAAACAAAAAGCAGGTGAGCGCCGGCCAGCGACTGTCGCTAGCCGCCGGCCTCGGTCTTGCGCGTGTCACAGGAAGGTGGGCGCGATGAGGGCAATAAATCAAGCGAGTGGTTGAGGCTAGCGCGCCGCTAAAGCTGCGACAACTTGCGCAACACTCATACCTGCCAGGTAATAAATGAGCGGCCTAAAGGAGGGTGTTTGCCGGCGTTGGCCGGAAGTGGACGCTTTCGAGGGAGGCAGGCTGAGAGCGCAGACCAAACCGTTATATCTTGAGCGATAGAATCGAACACAATGCAACCGAATGTGCGCCCTGTGTGCTATGCGTGTGTGTGTGTGCGCGCGCGTTGATTGAGATGTCCGCCGCGTTTTGTCCGCATTCGATGAAACAGTATTGTTCAAAGAGCAACAATGGGCTCTCTATTAATAGCGGCCACGTGCGCTAAATATGAAATCAAAATGCCTCCCTTCCACTTTATCAGCTGAATTGGCCTGTTTAGTTCGAGCCGGCTAACTGGCCGGCTCGAGCCGTCTGACCGGAGAGCTGGTCAGGCATCGAGATACCTACCATCGGGCGTTTGGCGGCCGGATGGGTGTTTTGCAACGCTCAGATGGATTCTTCTCGTACGGTGGCGCACATTCAATGGGCCGCCGCCGTCACTGCCATGATCGATCGGTAGCCGAAGGCTAAACTGCGAGAGAGCCGACTTTGTGGATTGGCCAGATTGAATGCACTCCATTTGGCCAATTTGCGTTTGGCCAATGAAGATCTAGCTCGCCAATGAACGAAACGGTGGGTCTCGTTCAGCGCCGCCGCTCTTCCTAAGCCGATTGAAATGAATATAAAATCGTGTTTAACAGATTTCAGAGTGGCAACTTTTGTGCGGTTAGATGAGGTTGGATGCTAACTGGCGCATAGCCAGCTCGGCGCCTGCTATGGTCTCGACTGGTAGAGGCGGACCTGATCCATCAGAAGCGCCAAGGTGGAGCGCGTGACTCAATGATAAGTTCGAGGCGGCAGTCCCGATATTTTGATCTAGCCGGCTCAAGCTGGCTCCAGATAAGACGCCTTCAGGTGTTTGGTTCGGCATGATCCAACAGGCCAACAGGCACAAACATACAAGCTGCTCTACTACAGCTTGTTCGACGTCATTCGCCGCGGCAACAGAGCAAGAGATAGATTGGCCGGCTCGAAATGATGGCTCAATTTTTGGAAGCGAGCACACAATTGGTCCGCAATCTTGTTCCTATGGCTCATCGTGGATTCCATCACTTTGTTGGCGACATGTAGAGGAGGCCGACACGCAAGTTATACCTTGATCGGGTGGCCAGAATCAATTACTTGCCGGCGGCGGCGGCGCCGGCTTTCTTCAGAGATAGTTGCCAGCTGAATTTGGTGGCTCTCTCAACTGGACTAAATCCAAGCCAGGATGCTGCGAGATCAACTAGAGCAGGTTAATATCCGATGATGAGTTTTTAGCGAGTTAAAAGTTGGCAACCAAAATATTGGCCAGACGAATTGTGTTGTGCAATCGGGCCGGCAGCTCCTGCTCGTTGGCGCCTTCATGATGCGGCCGCGGGATTTGACGATGATGGGCTACCTGATTTCAGCAACTTTGCTCACTTCCAGTGCCATTCGCATGCTCATCACACACGGAAACACACAGGCAAACATTATTAGCGTGACTATCGATCGTAATGGGCCTAGTTTTGAGTGTTGCTCGCATTGGCACACTCAAGCAAAGAGTCGAAATGGCCACCGAGCGGCGGCTCTGCTGCCGCTTCGAGGGCAGCAGCTTAAACACTGTAAAGCCCGCCGAACTCGACCAGGCAATTCAGGTTAACTAGACTCTTTTAACAGGTGTCTGCGGTGTTTGCCGGTGCATCCTATATGAGTTGGTCGTCTTCGTCTTCATCTCGATTGCACTTGCTCGCTCGCTCGTCCAACATGGAGGGGCAGAAAGTAGCTGAACGCGAATCAAATGCTAGTAATTGATAATTTCTTTGCCACAATCGGGAGCCAGCCAAAATGCGCCATCGCGCAGCTAGTTTGTCTTTATGGATTTAGTGCAAGACACGCAAGTCAGATGATGGCGGCGATGAAATGGTTGCCACTTCTCTCAGCGCATCTCGGTTCGAGATGCGCGCAGGCTAATCGGCAATACGGTTGCGAGATAGCTTGAGAGGTGTAACGAGACAGACTCGACGAGGTAGCTGTCGGTGAATTGAAGATGTGGCTGTGGTAGTCTCTGGTTCTGATACTGGTTTTCCTTCGGCTTCAGCTCCAGCTCCAGCTCCAGCTAGTTTTTAAGCAGTTTCGTGCAGCGACTTTGGGCAACCGCAACTGATTGCGGTTGCAACTTCTTGGCGAGTTTCGTGAAAAATCTTCCTCATTGGCCGGCGCCGTCTTTTAAACGCTTGTTCATTGTATATCAGTTGTGTGAGTGTGCACCTTGCCTCGGCACTCTAAACTTTAACAAAACTAACGACCTGCCATCTACTCAATGGAACAACAACCACTAATCAACTTGTCTACCTGCTCAACTTCAAATTTTAACCAAACAGATTCGAGCAACCAAGGCGACGCCTTTGCAATCAACACCGCTGGCAACCAGCAAGCGGCTCAACAGCAACAACAACAACAACAACAGCAACAAACGCCTGCTCAACAAGCGCAATACATTGGCGCCACTGGCGCCCAGGATCAAGCTAATCTGATGGCTCTCGAGTCGCCATCTAGCGGCGGCCCAAACTCGCAACAAACAAATCTAAACGGACAACAACAGGCGGTGAGAAGTTCGTCGTCGTCGTCGTCGTCGCAGCAATATGCACACCAGTCAATGAAACACACGCCCCCACCGCCGCCCATCATCTATCACGGCGGCGGGCCGCCACATGCGCCGCACATGGCGATGGGCGGACCGTTGCAAGCGAACCAGGTGCAGCCCCAATTAGGCGGCCTCGCGCACCAACAGCATCAGCATTCACATCCGCACATGCCGCTCCAGCAGCAGCAACAGCAGCACCAACACCAACACCACCATCACCAACAACCCCATCAGCACTTGCCTAATCAGATGGTCATGCAACCAGGTGGGCCAGGTACGATTGGCGGCGCCATGAACGGATTGCTTAGCACCCATCCACATGGGCCCACCTCTGTTGTTCAGTGGTGAACTGGCATTGGTTTTATGTACAGCAGAATCTTGGCAAATAATTGATCCGCATCAGCATCACAATCAACCTGCTCCTCAATGATTAACTATCTCACACACAAGTTTCAATTTAAAACAGCAACCACAATTTAGCCACAATTGATTGTCTCTATGCACCAACAGCGATATGTATGTAGGGCGCAAAAATGTCACACACAAAAGCTGGTCTACATTTAAACAAACCAACCAGCTTCCTGTTTCCAAAGACAAACGTCTAGTCACAATAGAAACCAACAATTTAATGAACAATCACGATCGCATACTCACTCAAATTAAACAACATCCTACGATTTGATTCTCATTCGCGAGTTACCTCAATCAAAAAACTGCTTTGATGCCTCAACGCATCAACAACTACATCAATGATGCTCGATAGTACCACCAGCTTGCCAATCGAAACAACCTCATCATAATGAAATCATCATGGCCACCTCGAAACCAATGCATCTCAGAAAGCAGGCAAATAAGATCACGATATAGATTTATCTCAATCTCTCAGGAACCTTACCTCTAAAGTCATCGAAGTGAAAGAGGAATCTACTCAAGATGACACCCCAGAAGCTGCTTGAAGCGCAAACCAGTGCTGTACTACTGAACGGAACCCAAAGATTGATGTGCTACTAGTAGAAATTAATTGAAGTGAACCATTACGAGATCTAAACTTGTCCCTAAAGGTTGTAATCATTCTTGATCTAAAGTATGATTAAAAACACCTCTCCGATGATCAAGTTGACGATTATTATAATTCATGATTTGTAAACTCTTCGTGATAGTTGACAATCTGTAAATTCTAGAAAGTTTGATGAATAATCAGGTGCTTCTTTCTCATAATATCCACCAATTAAGAATGACGGGTTCCGCTGACAGTGCAACGAGAAGATTCCTCAATGTTTATACATCTTATGGACAAAAGTTTGCTACCTTTTTAAAATTTGAATGCAGCCCAGATTGATCTGCCAAGGTAGCTCGTCGCCTATTCAATTATTTTGTATAGCGATTGAAAATCAAAATCAACCATATCGTGCGTGGTCAAGAATTGTTCTGTTACCCGACACAACAAATAAAATATGTTTGCTTAGTTTTATCGTAACACTTTTAGATTAATCAACAGTAATGATTGATTAGAGCAATAGATTGATTAACATCGTCCATGTTAAATATATATTCGAATCAACCAGCAACTAATCATTTTAGAAAATTCCTCACGATCTTGATATTCAGAGTAGGTAGATGCATAAAACTATAACCGAATTAACAAGTTTATTTTGTGATCATGACAGTGACATGGATTCTCCATGTTAAGCTACTATTCATTCCTCTGTTCCGTTCAATATTCTATTTCATGCACTGAAATGTCTCGCCCTGACTTGATAAGTATTTCAGGATTTGCCACGCAATTTATCGGTCAGACTTGAAGCAGGTGGATGATACATGATTCAATCATATCTGAACAAACAAGTCCACACTTGTAGAATAGTTCTTCACTTAGCGGCTGCATTGCTAATCTTGACATATAGATGATTATATCTAGCTTGTTGTTGGTGGTGGTGTTGTTGTTGGTGTTGTTGTACTTATTTGAGTTGTTGTTGGTGCGGTGATTGATTCGTTATTGTTGTTTGAACTACTATTGGCATTACTTCGTTCACTAATCAGTGAGCTACCAATCAAATTCATATAGGGACTGTAAATGTCTTCGTCGATGGATATTATATTCTCAATCCATGGTCTGTAATGGGCTATATTGACATAAACACCTGGCACTCCGGCCTGGCCGCAGCCAATTCCCCAAGAAACTAGGCCGGCCACCTTGATAACGCCATCCTGCAAACAGTACAGGCCCGATCCGCCATCACCCTCGCAGGCGTCTCTGCCGCCCTCACCACCAGCACATATAAAACCCTGATGAAGCCGATAGTGTGCGCCTAATCGAGTTTGACGGAGGGCCGACTCGCATTCTGTTGGCCCAATCACTGGCAACTCGACCTCTCTAAGTACCGCTTGAAAGGAGCCCTTCTGTCCGAATGAGTCCTTTCCCCAGCCAGTCACCCAGCATCGCTGTCTTGTAAACGACTCATCAACGCTTGGCAAGCAGGCCGGATTTACATGCGGCAAACTGGTATCAACCGGCGAATCTAGACGGAGTAGAGCTATGTCGTTCACTAGATTTCCGGCAACAAATTCAGGATGAACCACTAGATCGCGCACTTCCTTTTCAACAAATGGATAAAATTCATCGTCCCGATGAACATCCCATTCGCCAAGTCTTATTTTGAGCTCGCTTTGGGCATGTTTCTTGATACAATGCGCCGCCGTTGCAACCCAATATTGGCTGATGAGAGCGCCTCCGCAAACAAACAAACTCTCCGAGCCACTTAAGCGCTTTAAGATGGCCGCCTGGCCTGGATACTCGCCAAAATCTGCCGAGCTTTCGTGATATTGTAAATTCTGCACTCTACCTGTGATTCCAGCTGACTGTCGTAACCCGCAACGACCATCGAGGATTTTACGAGTTCCCATTCCAGGTGGCTGGTTCCTCAATGCTAAACTTGCCAAATTTTGTTGGCTGCCCAATTGTGATGGCTGATGAGCGACACTTGTTGTCGCTAATGGAATTGGTAAAGCTTTCGCCTGCTGCTGATGCCCACCAATCATGGAATTCTGTTGCTGAAACGTCTGCAACTGCTGCAATGGTGATGCTGCACGATTATACTGGCTCACCTGAGGCGCCATCTGATACCTGTTGGCCATCTGGAATTGAGTGCTTCGGTGCGCCAGAGAGGTGGTTTCCTGTAACGAGTTGCCTGGCGGATTATTTAATGGTTGTAGGCGCGCTAATTGAGTCGAAGGTAGCCCATAAGGCACAGGCTTTTGCTGATAATTGTTCAATAATTGTTGTTGTTGATACTGGTTGTTTAAAATCTGCTGCTGCTGCTGCTGTTGATACCATTGCTGCTGTTGTTGCTGCAAGTTCATGATTTGTTGATCATTGATTTGACTAGCTGGTGAATAAATAGTCACATGCTTATTGGATGCGGACACCTGCTGATTATGGTGTCTGTTCATGTTTTGCAAAGAGCTTCCATATTGTTGCGCCATCAATCTCTCGTTGGCCACATCTTGTTGTGATGGAATCAGATGGATCGGAATGTTGCAACAGCTTCGCAGTAGCCCGCAAACGCCGCCTGATGTAGATAATGCGCCCGATCTCGAGGGGCCCGATTTTAAACCAAGCATACGACCCAAAATATCCTGACTATAGTCGGTGGAGTTGAGCATAGATTCTTCATTAAAATTCTGCGACTGTCCTGATTGTTGCTGTTCTGATGCTTGCACTTGGCTTAAATTCAATGATTCAGATAATTCTGTCTTATTAACATCTTCCTGTTGCTTATTCATATCGGCAGTTGAATTGAATGCATCCAGTGCATCTCGATTTAGAGATCTCTCATCAACTGGCACATAAGAATCAGCATAAGCTTGACTTGTTTCCTGTGTCGAAGCTGAAGGCTGCTCAAGCGGATTTCTTTGGCCAGAAAGATTGATTGATTGGCCAGATTGTTGATCTTTTGAGCTGCTAGGTAGATGTTGCAGTTGTTGTTGTTGTTGTTGCTGCTGCTGCTGCTGCTGATTGAGTATCATTTGTTGTATTTGAGATTTGCCTAGACTAGATTCACTAATGTATCCATTTTTACACATATAAAATGGAACGCATAGACAATTTTGCTGGTGCAAATTGTTTGCTTGCTGACTATCACCACCTGTCAACTTTTTGAGAGGTCTCTTTAAAGAATCCATCATAGTTGCTCCACTAAATTTTGCATCCACTTGCTGTTGTTGATTGGAAGCCGAGTTTTGTGATTCGGGACTATTCAAATAGCGTTGGACGCCAAACGAAGCGTGCCCGATTGATGAGTGCTCGTAAGGTAGCTCGTTTAATGAGTGCTGTTGATGAGGCGCTTGGCGTTGTGGGTTATCAAATTGTGGTGATTCATTATTACCATCTTGATTTGAGTTTCCCTCATCGCCAGTGACATCCTTAACACCAACGATCGGAATGAAACCCTGTATGTGGAGTCTCTTTCCCCCAACATCAAGAGTCGGACTCGACAGGTAGCGAGATTGTCTGTTTCCTGTTAAAGCGGCACTGCGTTCCTTATTAGCCTGAGAGGCTGCAAAATCGCCCATCAAGGCGTCCAGATCGAGCATGCGCCCATTTCTACCGCTTGTTTGGCTCAATGTGGCCGGTTTCACCTGCTTGCGTGATACGTCTTCATCGTGATCAGTTTTGAAATCATGATTTGATTTGTCTTTGTTACTTGTCTTGGTTACTTGTTGCTTGTTGACGAGAAACGCGTTTGGATCATAGTAAAAGGTTGTGTTGCTTGCCGTTTCACTTGTTGTTTCTGATTTTGCATCTTGGCTTCCTAAATCCGCGCCTCCAATTATTGTATCGAGAAACTCATCTTTCCTAGTGGCGTTATTTGATATATTGGCTCTACCTGTTAGAATGGCACTCGTTATTTCACTATTGACTATTAGGAGACTGCTTATTAAGAGAGAGGCTTGCGCTCGTGTAAGAAACATCTTATTTTGGTGGCCTTGCGGGTTGGCTTGTTGCAGATATTATTCTCGAACAAACATCATATTCAGATATCTTCTGTAAACCAAGCAGTAGTAACGACTACTAAGGCATTAAAGATGCGAATGAAAGTGAGGAGAGAGGAGAAAGTTGCCGAGGCGAACAACTTGCGAGCTGCCATTATAAATGCTAAGCTAGCAGTCAGATGTTGTTAGCCAGAAAGAGTTCTTTCTGAAAGAGAGACCTTTTGTCTCACTATCCCACGATTTTCACAAGCCCAAAGTATGATCGTCCAAGATTCTCAGACAACTGGCAGCCAAGTTCGCCAAACGAAAGCTCCCATCCAAAGGCGGGATTGCTTCATGTTTAGCAGCCGTCGTATAATGGATGATTCTTCTACCTGCCGATTTTGGCCGCCCAGAAGCAAGTTGTTGACCGATTAATTGTAAGACAGCGCACACAAGACAGCGAGAATGAGAGGGGAATAGGGAGAGAGAGAGAGAGAAGGTGGATAGAGGAGAATGGACTCGCTTTGGCAAGTCAGGTGAAGTTGGAAAGAAAAAGCTTGCCATAGTGTTATTGGTGGCCACCGTTGCACTCGACATTCAACGGCGGACAAACCGACTGTAAAATTAATGGTCGTAAGCTAGAGAAAACGGGTCAAGCGGGATGACCTGGTAGGCCGCTTTATTCGGATTTGCCAACATCGCTGGCTATGCGTTCGAAATTAAAGAGATTGTTCATCTCTTTTTCTTAGTTTCTTCTCTAACTGAACTAGAATCATCATCCTTAGATGCTGCCATTACTTGCTATCCTTTCTTTGCCGGTTCTTTTCAGTGTTCTTGAATTTTTGAACCAACTTTCTTGTGTCACCACAAGGATCTGGACGGTTGGTATTCTGTTCACTTTCCTTCTTACTTCTTCCTTTGCCCGAACCAGGATGAGTTAACTTGTCCGCCATTGAATTGTAATCGATTTCTTTTTGGGAATCCATCATGAGTTTAGTTATTGAAGAAGGATATCAAATGATGATTATTGTGCCTCTACTCTAATTTGTAGCTTTGTTTTTGTTTGAATGAATTCTTTATTTTAACACTTTCTCTCTTAGATTAGCTCTCGATTTTTTCCAAATTTTTCACAAGATTGATTGTATCCGATAGTTTTCTATTAACGCTTTAACAACTGGTTTTTATTTGGTCTGAATTCAGTTAATATACTCTCAACGAAAACATGCTAGGGAACGAACTATTTCACCCCTCGCAATTGCTGCCAATTTGGTAAACAACTCAATAAGATCCACTCTGCTTTTGCAACTTGATGTGTGCAAATCTCTCATCTGTCGACAACTAGAGGTTCCAGACGATACGCGTAACTCAGCTAAAGCTGAAAGCAAACAGCTGAATCCAGATGGATATTGTAAGATTAGGAATGTCTTCCACCTTGAAAGATTAACGATAAACAAACATAAAGATTGTTCGGTGCCCAACTTTGGCAAAATAGAGTAACGCTGATGTAGTCTCAAACTTAACCGCCCCCTTCAATCACTCGGTGATAATTTCAATCTCGCATGCTTTTTGAGCCAGTCTAGATTAAACTTGTTGGTGTTTCAGTAGTAGGCAATTAGTACAAATGACTCAATCAACAAGCTGTCTATTTATGATCTACAATTCAATAAAAGACAACTTAGTTTATCGCTGAGCTCTTCAAAGTTCAATTATTTACACTCTCGGTTAAATCTGTAGCGAAAAAAAGAGTTTGCATTGCTTCGTCCAATCCAAAAGTGGATCATTTCAAATTGTTACTACTGGCGAGATACACTCATCGCAAATATTTGATTATCCGAGTTTATAAATGGCTGTCCAACATTAGAGTGCCAAATTTTGCCCTTGTGCATGGCATCGGAGTAAAAGCAACAATGCACCGTTCGCTCAGCGTGCACTAAAAACCTCGTGGTCCAAAAATACAATTATGTTAGACTTTGATCTATCATTATATAGATATTTAAAAATATATTGTTGTTCAGACAACTAGCACAATGAGTGCAACGAGTTCTGTAGGCCGAATACCGAAGACGGCTAAAGATCTTTACAGGGGTTACATACCTCCGAATTTACCTCAAAATAGACCGCCCAATAAAATTAAGTGGTGGTGGAAGGTTGAGGGAAGACCTCGAGTGACATTATACCCTAAGAAAGAAATTGAAGGTTACTCAGAATTTGCTGAGTATCCACCATTGAACGATGGAAGTCGAAAAGGTTTAAAAAATCAAATCAGATACGATTGGTATGAGACCATAAAAGGCAAATCAACGGTTGAAGAAAAATTACTTGAAATTAATCGCCATCAGCTTCATTACATGGCTCATATACCCAATTGGCTACCTGCGTACAATTCTCTTCCAATGGCTCAATATTTGACCCAGACAAATCTAATCAGCAAACTGCCTGAAAGTTATAGAATATCAGTAGATGGTGATCCAGATCAAGATCGGTTGGATGCACAACTTGTGAAACAAATGAGGCAAATAATATTAGATCAAGTTGCATTTGACAAATATGAATGTCCCAAGAAAAGAAATATTGGATATGTTGCAAAACCCATAAAGCAAACCAGTCGCAATGTATATATATCAAATCGCTTCATTCAAAATCTTGTCAGTAGTATTAAAAGATATCTAGCGACACAAGTCAATGAGCAACTACTCGATTATCAGTGCGACCTGAGCCCAACAATAAGGTCCTGGTGGTATCACTCTGGATTTGAACCTCCGAACAATAAAATTTTTTATAGAAACAGAAAAGACGATGATGGCAATATTAACCAGATGATACAAATGGATGGTTTCTCTTCTCTAAACATGCGCCATGATAATTTTATTGAGCCGATCATTTCAAGAACAGATCCTATAGTCACAGATCTTTCACTTGTTCAAAAACTAGATAGCCCGCTCAAATTTTATGGTGCCAGATTTAAGTTTAGATGGCCAGTTACACTACCCGGCTTTTGGTATAATGATGAGAGATCACACCTTTTGGATTGCCCGCACACTTGTTTCCTATCTACTGATTGTCTTCAAGCTAGACGCAAGATTTCTCATAATATAGCTAACCCATTGAATGATGATGAAAATTGTCTCAATGGACAGGCAATATTAACTGCCTATAGTTGGCTCAATAGTTTGTCTATGTATCATGGCTACACACCTTTTCAAGAATTAGACTATCCATTTACTTGCCAAGTGGTGACAACTGACGGTCAAAATTGGTTGTTCAATGTCTACCAGCTGAACAACCACGTGTTTCATCGTGATCTCGGCGGACCAAAGAGTAATAACATCTGCTGGACTTCCGGCTTGTTGAGATTATTCGAAGAGTACAAAGATGGAGAGTTTAAAGGAATTAATGATGATGTTGTTAAACTCATAATACGTTTTTTCGCTCAAAAAACAAGTTCCGAGTACACCTCTCAGTTAAATTTGCGACCGTTACTGAAGGCAGACACTAGAACAGAGGAAGAAAGATGCAAGCAAGAGAAACGTCTTCGTGATACTTTTGAGGCTAGGATAGACAAAAGAGCGCCGCATGATTGGAGAGTACCTCTCTGGGAGCACATATTCTTCAGGTCGAAAGAGAATAGAGATAGAATCACTCATATGAAACCGAGATGGAAGAGACCCAAACCAAAAATATCCCGCTTCTTTCAATAAATTCGGATACGGTCAGCCAGATTTGCTCTTTGCTGTCTTTTGTAATTCTATTCCTCTTGCCTTATCGTTATTTTAGTTCATCGTGTCAATTTCTCCAGCGCTTGCTTGATAGCAAACGTTCCAAGTCAACAGCAACATTTTCCGCACCAGTCCAACAAGTAGTGTCTATTTACTACTTGAACGTCTTTCCGGTGTTCAATCTAATCGTTGTGGTGAACATGACACCTCTGTGCTGGAATGTACGTCCAACGATGTCGACACCGAAAACATAGCTCCAAATTGGACTCTCCGATCATAAAAAAGTCCCATCTCAATGTTTACCTAACCTCTAGTCTTAAAGAGGATGATTTTGGCCGTAATGGCGGCGTGAGTGATGCTTGTTTGTTTTGGTAAAAACATGTCCAGGTTTGGCTTTCTTTTAGTAGGTTGCACAAATCAAGACGCTTTAATGGCTGCGAAAAATGGGAACATAGCGTCTTGAATGAAGCGATATCATGTTCTTTATTCGTCATAAGAAAACAAACAGCACATCTGTTGCTCTCTCACACTATGTGATTGCGCTTTGTTCGACTACTTTTTGCAACCAGCTGCTGTGATTTGGTGTAAGAGAGGAAAGGCACTCAGAAGCGGAACGTCCGCACAACATGCTTCGACTATGATGATGTCTAGTGAGTCAACGAGCAATTTGAGCGAACACAGAATGGCGAATCATTGAACTGTCTTGCGAATGGCAGCTTACAACGAACAATGATGGTTCGTATTCTGCTTTGCTTTGCTTCTCTCGTTCTCTCTTGCTCGCACAAACGCACACACTCATTGTGCCGTTCGCTCGTTGCAGGCTCGCGTCGTTATTAAACTTGGCTGACTGTGTTATGTGAGCCACATTCTAACGTTTCTTTCCCCCAGCTCATTGAGTTGAATAAACGGGATCGCATCCAGTTCCTTCCCCCGGTTCACCGCGAAAAAAAGTTGCTGTGTTCGACAATCGAACACAGCAAGAAAACAACCGACAGTTGAGCATCAATTCTCAACCTTAACTCATCCATTCCAATGATCTCGTTTCCTGAATATCATCCATCTATTATATGAATATGCCATCCACAAACTTCACTACCATCATGTTAATACTTATTTATACAGTAATTCTTCAGTTAGTGTTCCATCAACTACTTGTTGATTCGGCGGCAACTTCGCCAAGGATCTTCATTGATCCAAGTGGTCTTTTTTCAGTGAACGCCAAACACCCATCTAGCCAATCGATAATCTGCCGAACATCCGGTGACAGACCAGAGATGTTCGATAGACTTAGATGGGCCGGCCCAAATAGGTCAGACAATGCCGACGAGCTAGAAAAGAGGCACAAAGTTAGCGAGGTTTCACCAGATAGCAACCAATGGGATCTTGAATTTATTAAGCCCACTTCAGATGACTCGGGTACTTATTATTGTATAGGAACCTATCATAACTCCGACAAATTGAACGCTTCAGTGCAAGTCGCCATTTATAACCCAGTGACTATAGACAGCTGCCACGTAAGACAGTTTCTACTGGACGGACAGTCAGGTGGTAAAATCGCCTGCACTATCTCAGGTGATTCAAGTACAGTTTGGCTATTCAAAGATAACTTACCTTTGAGCAATTATAATAATCGCTACAAGTGGAACAATGATGATGCTATTGTTGTCAATGGCGAGGTCAATCAAACTGATGCTGGTATTTATTCAATCAAGATTAGAGATGGGAGAGGTCAAAAAATTGAACAAAATATTGAAGTTCAAGTCCATTCTAAACCTCAAATCTTTAATGACACCAATCAGATTCAATTTCATGGAATCGATGGAGAGCCTGCTCAATTGCAATGCTTGGCATCTGGTGTTCCAAAACCTCTCGTGACCTGGCTTGACCCGAAGCTCAGAAACTTGACCAAAGAAGCTGGTTACATCACTAATCAAGAGAGCGGCATACTAATTATTGATAAAGTTAATAGAAATACTGACGAAGGAGAGTTCCAGTGCACTGCCAATAATAATGTTGGCGAAGCATCTCGGAAAGTTTCGATGTTAGTATATACTAGACCCATTATTGATACGTTCATAGATCAAACAGTAGATGAAGGCACTGAGGTAACATTTGACTGCCGTGCCAGGGGTCATCCTAAGCCTGAATTTTCCATAAGAAAGCATGGTAACAATCAACAATCATACCGAGTTGGCAATCCACAATTCAAAGACATGGATATCCAACAAGACCCTGTAAACAAAGATCTCTACACATACCGGCTCACAATAATAGCAACTCAGTTTAATTTCGGTTTGCATTATTGCAACGCCACTAATGAGGCTGGTACTGCAGAACGTTCCAATAACCTATTTGTTAGATATAAACCTGATCTCAGTCTTACACCACGTGAACAACACGTGAGACTCGGTAAAAAAATCTCATATACTTGCCATATCAAAGGATACCCTAAACCAGTCGTAACTTGGAAGATCGAAGGCGTTCAAGTTGTGCACAGTAACGCCACTTTTCTGGCCTCGCGGGATCAACAAACTCATATTGGAACTATGAGTCCTCCTGATCAACAGCAGGCAGGTAAAACTATCACATGTATTGCACTTAACGATATGGGAATAACTGAACAAAATATTATACCAAAGTTCACCACTACCCCCGGTCAAGTTATTCCAACTCTCCTTGCTAGAACACCAACTACAGTCAAGCTACTACTGAATGTTAACAATGATGGTGGCGAAAGAATTAGAGCTTTCAGATATCGATTGGAGGGCACAACATTAAATATAATGGACACTACTTACGCCTACCGCAAGGATACACAAGCTGAGACAAGCATTGATGCATCCCCAAACCCTCAAACAGAATATACAATAAGAAATCTCCTTCCCAACTACAGTTACAAGGTTGTAATAAGAGCGGTTAACGATATGGGAGTGGGTGACTTTAATGAGTTCCATGTTGACACTCTACAACCGACAAGACCCGAGCCTCCAATCATAACCAAGCCCGTTACTTCTTCATCTCAACATACTACCTCAGGGTATCAGAGTCAATATAACAACGGTTACTTATTAGAATGGGCACCTCCTAACTTGGACAACGGTGATCCTGTAACTATGTATATCATTAAGTATAACAAGATCACTATTGATGCTTTAAATATGGTTTCAGATGATAAAGATATGAGAACCATTGAACAAATGAACGGAAGACCTCTAAATGCAAAGCTAGGTCCCTTGGAAGCAAACCAGCGCTACGGTATTCAATTACATGCTAGAAACAAATACGGTGACTCTGATGCGGCCACTATAGTTATATACACTACAACGGATCGCCCACCTATGGAAGATTTTGAGCCTCAAAGTTCGGCTTGGGTTTGGTTAAAGGATACACCCACCCCAACTTTGATCATTTTCCTAGCGGTTGCTTTCCTGTGTCTCGTTGCTATTGATCTGATATTTTGTTCTTGTTTTCAAATGGGAATAAGTCATAGAATACGTGGTTGGTGCTGCCCAACTGAAACAAACAGTGGCATCGGTGATAAGATTCATACTTGAATACATGCAGAGACCTCATCAATACTCTTTAGCATTTTGTGACACTTACTTTAACTTTCAAGTGTTTATTTTTGATTGTTTAAATAAAGTTATGGATTAATGGTATACATTACACGATGTCAAAACAAACCTCACTTCTTCTGAAGCGTTAACTTGGGTGACGATTTTTTTGGTGAGCCAGGTGATTTGGATTGCACACCCTTAGAGCTTTTTGGGCTCGTAGGTTTCATGGTTGATGGCGATTTGCCAGACATCACCCGGCCCGGAGACCTGGGTGATACGCGCTTGGGCGAGGTTTTAGATAGTTTTCGCTCAGATACAAGCGGAGATTTAGTGCCGGAGCTTTTCTGTGCTTGAGTGCCGCTAGTGGTCGGCATGGTAGTTCTAGTGACACTTGGCGACTTGCTTGCTAACCTATTCTTGACTAGTGGCAATTTTAAACTAGTGCTCGCAAGCATAGGTGGCGAAACTTGCCTCGAAGGTGAGACTTTTCGCTTGCTACCGGTCGATAGTTGTTTCGTTGAGCCTGGGTTCGACAGTTCGAAGGCGCTGCGGACTGACTTCGAGTGCAATTCATCAAGCTCGCGATGCGACGGTGTCGGTGCATCAGCCATACTAGGGCTTTCCCGTAAGAAGAGGAAGTAGCTCAGGCCAGCAAAGATGACAAGGCCGAGTATGACACCAATAATGATCATGGTCAAGTTAGATGATGGATTCGAGGGAGGTTCAGGCTTAGGAGTGGTCTCAGGGTTCGGCATGGGCTCTAGCTTCGGATCTATGAGGTATAGGACTGGTGGTTTTGTATCGTCAGCTCCAGCCTCGATCTCCATATAGTCGACCACTGGAAAAGAGTTGTTGAAATTCAAATAATTAGATAAAATATAGTGGTAGCCAGAATTTTCCTGAGCAGTTCCAAAATTCAGTGTCAGGGTCTGGCAATCGTTGCCCATACTTCCTTCAACAATGAGCAGAGTGTTCGAATGGGTAAAGAAGTAAAACTTGTTGCGGTCCACGAAGGCTGCGTTGATGTAAAAATTGAGTCCGTCTAATATTTTCGGAGTGGTCGTTTCAGTGACAGGCTCGTTGATTTCGTGGACTAGATACATTACATCGAAGAAGGTGATAGTTTTTACACATTTGTCATGCTTGTAGCCGACAATATCATTTGGAATTGCACGAATTTCCGAAGAGTTGCAACTTCCGATTTTTCCATCATCTTTGAATCTGAAGTTTGCAATCTCGGTCGCATTTGAAAACTTTCCCTGCAACTCACAGAAAGAATAGAAGACCCTAGCAAAGGTCTCAACGTGTTTATAAGTATGAACAAGATGCAAATATGTAATAGCATTGTCATACATCATGTGCATCGCATGAACACTGACGGTCTCTATGCTGTCATTTGTTGAAATTATAAGAGGCATATATAAATTTGCCACATTTTCACGATGCTTTGAACTACTAAAATGGCATCGCACTGTGTCATTAAATCGAGATCGAACGCTATTACTCCAGCATAAACCAGTTTCGTTGGTTGAGCTATTTGTGATCAACGTAACTGCCGACAAATGAGTGGCATAATTCTTCAAGGCACTACGATTATATATCCCAATTGCTAAAACTGATAGATCTTCCCTCAGGTTCAGCTCATATTTAGTTGGTTCCAAAGCAAATGGGTCGTTATTGAACACGTAAGCCGCACTTATGACTTGAAGTCCATCTGAAGTCTCTAGTTTATCATTCAATCTTGTTGCATGATAAAGTTTTGAAACCTCGTCTAGTTGTCCTAATTTAACTTTAAACACTTGCCCGATTTCATCGATTTGATAAAAAACAATTTGTTTCATATTGACGTCCATCTCGTCAAATTTCACTTTCTCAAGTGCATTGGCTACCATCGAACCTACATAATACTTTTTCTCCGAGTTCAACAGTTTTGCTTCTCTGTGCACCTCAAACGGATCTCTAATGAATGGTGTGCAATTCTCGTCCACGCATACAACGAGCATGCTATCCCGGAAACCACCTGTATAAGTCTTATTGTCGAGCTCATATTGGAAATAGCTCTCGAGCAAGAGAACACCAAAACCCTTGACTAATTTCAGCTTTCCCATGAAAAACAAGCTCTCGTTGGTATCCAATTGAGGTTGATATTTCCTGACTCGTTCAGTGAAGTTTTTATAACTATCTTCAACTAGCCCATGAGTGTAAAATTGGTCTTCGTCATGTTTGTATTTAGGTTCAATCCAGTCATCCACCCTAAATATTCCACCCTTAAATTTTAAGCCCCTCAGATAGGCCGTGAGATTGGTTGCGAGAACATATCTGGCAGCTCTGGTGACTAACGGAAGAGTACATTCAGTCTTTGTAGCGCTGCAGTTAAAATTACCAACTCCGGTAAATCTAGGTAGAACGAGGTCTACTGGTATGGGCACATTCTCGCCAGAGATCAACACAACCCACCCAGTCAGCAATGTTAAACTAATAATAGTTGCTATATGCCTCATTTTGTTGAAGGAAATGCAAATTGAACAGAAATTGCAGTTTGATTTGTATGATGTATGGACACACAATGAAGCGCAGCGGCTGCAATGAAAGTCTTATGCCGAGTTGTGGGACGGCGAACTGCATCCTAAAAGAATCCACGCGCTGTTTAGCGGTTGGAGTTGGCTAGCGGGAGATAGCACACAACTCGAGGCTTGAGTAAGAAGTCGGCGAGGTCAGACGATGAGGCTGCTCCTGACTCGATCGTCTGTTCTACGTGCAACGTTTGGCGCTTTACGATCTGGTTCATGCGCACGGCATTGTTGCCGACCTGTCGCACGTCGACCGCCGGTGCAAGGAGAACGCACACTTGGGCCCTGACGAGCTAACCGAGTCTGTGCGCGACGCCAAGGTGATCGTCATACCTGCCTGCTTGGCCCAGATGTCGTGCGACGATTTGTTTGGCTCAAACGCCAAAATCACGCTCAATCTAGCGAAGGTTTGCGCCCAAGTAGCT
Organism: Cryptomeria japonica; assembly: GCF_030272615.1. Lineage (NCBI taxonomy): Eukaryota > Viridiplantae > Streptophyta > Pinopsida > Cupressales > Cupressaceae > Cryptomeria > Cryptomeria japonica. The sequence continues at coordinate 11,474 of NW_026729941.1, read as the reverse complement.
CGCCAAGTGATTGCCACTTGGCGATCACCTCATGTATTACTGTTATGCATCACACGATGTCAAAACAAACCTCACTTCTTCTGAAGCGTTAACTTGGGTGACGATTTTTGTGGTGAGCCAGGTGATTTGGATTGCACACCCTTAGGGCTTTTTGGGCTCGTAGTTTTCATGGTTGTTGGCGATTTGCCAGGACATCACCCCGGCCCGGAGACCTGGGTGATACGCGCTTGGGCGAGGTTTTAGATAGTTTTCGCTCAGATACAAGCGGAGATTTAGTGCCGGAGCTTTTCTGCGCTTGAGTGCCGCTAGTGGTCGGCATGGTAGTTCTAGTGACACTTGGCGACTTGCTCGCTAACCTATTCTTGAACTAGTGGCAATTTTAAACTAGTGCTCGCAAGCATAGGTGGCGAAACTTGCCTCGAAGGTGAGACTTTTCGCTTGCTACTGGTCGATAGTTGTTTCGTTGAGCCTGGGTTCGACAGTTCGAAGGCGCTGCGGACTGACTTCGAGTGCAATTCATCAAGCTCGCGATGCGGACGGTGTCGGTGCATCAGCCATACTCGGACTTTCCCGTAAGAAGAGGAAGTAGCTCAGGCCAGCAAAGATGACAAGGCCGAGTATGACACCAATAATGATCATGGTCAAGTTAGATGATGGATTCGAGGGAGGTTCAGGCTTAGGAGTGGTGTCAGGGTTCGGCATGGGCTCTAGCTTCGGGTCTATGAGGTATAGGACTGGTGGTTTTGTATCGTCAGCTCCAGCCTCGATCTCCATATAGTCGACCCACTGGAAAAGAGTTGTTGAAATTCAAATAATTAGATAAAATATAGTGGTAGCCAGAATTTTCCTGAGCAGTTCCAAAACTCAGTGTCAGGGTCTGGCAATCGTTGCCCAGACTTCCTTCAACAATGAGCAGAGTGTTCGAATGGGTAAAGAAGTAAAACTTGTTGCGGTCCACGAAGGCTGCGTTGATGTAAAAATTGAGTCCGTCTAATATTTTTCGGAGTGGTCGTTTCAGTGACAGGCTCGTTGATTTCGTGGACAAGATACATTACATCGAAGAAGGTGATGGTTTTTACACATTTGTCATGCTTGTAGCCGACAATATCATTTGGAGTTGCAAGAATTTCCGAAGAGTTGCAACTTCCGATTCTTCCATCATCTTTGATTCTGAAGTCATCTACTTCTGTTGCATTCGGAAACTCTCCCTGCAACTTACAGAAAGAATAGAAGACCTTAGCAAAGGTCCTAACATCTTTGACGATTTTTGTATGAGTATGAACAAGATGTACATATGTAATAGCATTGTCATACATCATGTGCATCGCATGAATACTAATACGGGTGTTCCACTTATTTGTTGAATTCATGTTGGGCATGTATATATTTGCTAAATTTATCGGGTTTGAACTCCTGGAATGGCAACGTGAAGTGTCGTTTGAATGATACCGCACCCTAATACTCCAGCATAAAGTAGTTTCGTTGGTGGAGCTGTTTGTGATTAGCGTAACTGCCGACAAATGGGTCGCATGATACTTGAAAGGAGTTCCTTCATACAACCCTTTCTCCAATTTTTCGAGATCAGTCCCTCAAGTTAAGTTCCAATCCTGATTTTTTCACAGGAATTGGGTCACTAATGAACACATAATCCGCACTTATGACTTGAAGCCCATCTGAAGTCTCTAGTTTATCATTCAATCTTGTTGCATGATAACGTTTTGAAACCTCGTCTAGTAGTCCTAATTTAACTTTAAACACTTGCCCAATTTCATCGATTTGATAAAAAACAATTGCTTTTGTGTTTAAATCTTCTTGACTAAACTTCACTTCCTCTAAAGCATTGGCTACCATTGACCCAACATAATACCTAAGTCCTCTAACGTTTTCTAAGTTCAACGGCTTGGCTTTTCTGTGCACCTCAAACGGATCTCTAATGAATGGTGTGCAATTCTCGTCCACGCATACAACGAGCATGCTATCCCGGAAACCACCTGTATAATTCTTATTGTCGAGCTCATATTGGAAATAGCTCTCGAGCAAGAGAACACCGAAACCCTTGACTAGTTTCAGCTTTCCCATGAAAAACAAGCTCTCGTTGGTATCCAATTGAGGTTGATATTTCCTGACTCGTTCAGTAAAGTTTTTATAACTATCTTCAACTAGTGTTGAATTGTGATTTAAATCACCATGAGTGTAAAATTGGTCCTCGTCATGTTTGTATTTAGGTTCAATCCAGTCATCCACCCTAAATATTTCACCCTTAAATTTTAAGCCCCTAAGATAGGCCGTGAGATTGGTTCCGAGAACATATCTGGCAGCTCTGGTGACTAACGGAAGAGTACATTCAGTCTTTGTAGCGCTGCAGTTAAAATTACCAACTCCGGTAAATCTAGGTAGAACGAGGTCTACTGGTATGGGCACATTCTCGCCAGAGATCAACACAACCCACCCAGTCAGCAATGTTAAACTAATAATAGTTGCTATATGCCTCATTTTGTTGAAGGAAATGCAAATTGAACAGAAATTGCAGTTTGATTTGTATGATGTATTGACACACAATGAAAGCGCAGCGGCTGCAATGAAAGTCTTATGCCGAGTTGTGGGACGGCGAACTGCATCCTAAAAGAATCCACGCGCTGTTTAGCGGTTGGAGTTGGCTAGCGGGAGATAGCACACAACTCGAGGCTTGAGTAAGAAGTCGGCAAGGTCAGACGATGAGGCTGCTCCTGACTCGATCGTCTGCTCTATCGATAGCTGCTTTGGTCGTAAACTGGCCAACTGCTGATCGCTCGATATCGCGCAACCCGTCTCTGTTTGGTTTTTAGAGGAAGCTCGACAGTGAAGTCAAGAATATTAGATGGACTCATCTAAAAACCAGCAGAACAACAACAACAACAAGAGCAGCAAAGTAACAAGTACAACCAGTTTAGGTAAGAGGCGCAGCTTGAACAAGCGCGCTCGGAATAGGGCCAAAGGACACCAGCGACGCGAAGATCCGGCAAACTCCACCATGTCGAGCCCGAAGGCTTCAGAATACGGTTCGCAAGCGTCACCGCTGCGCCAACCGGCGACACCAAACGAGATAACCAAGGTGACCATATTGGGGGCCGCAGGTGGCATTGGCCAGCCATTGGCGTTGCTGTTGATGCTGCACTCGGAGTACGTGCAGCATTTGGCGCTTTACGATCTGGTTCATGTGCGCGGCATTGCCGCCGACCTGTCGCACGTTGACCGCCAATGCAAGGTGACCGCACACTTGGGCCCTGACGAGCTAACCGAGGCTGTGCGCGACGCTAAGGTGATCGTCATACCTGCCGGCTTGGCCCAAAAGCCGGGCATGTCGCGCGACGATTTGTTTGGCTCAAACGCCAAGATCATGTACAATCTAGCGAAGGTTTGCGCCCAGGTGAACCCAAGCGCGCATTTGGCAATTATTTCGAACCCGGTGAACTCTCTGGTGCCGCTTACCTGTGAGGTGTATCAGAGAATTTTGGGCGCTGGCAGCCGTAAAGAGAAATCGGCGGATTCCAATTCGGCCCTCTCGCAGCCAGCCGCTCCACCTGCTTCACCTGGCGCAGCTGCGCCCGCGGGTTCAAGTGCGCAAAAGTCGGCGGGCAAGCAGCAGCAGCAGCAGCAGTGCTTCCATGATTGCTGCCGGCGAATTTTCGGGGTCACCACGCTGGACGTCGTGCGCGCCTCCACCCTGAGCGCCAAGAGCGCCTTCTTCAAGCCCGAGCCCAACGGTCTGTTCAAGGATCCGGCCAAGATTGCCATACCTGTGGTGGGCGGCCACGCCGGCAAGACCATCATTCCTCTGCTGTCGCAATCAACCATGAAAGTGGACAAGAAGCGTCTGATTGAGGAGAAAGCAACCACGCTCACCCTGATCGAGAGCATCCAACAGGCTGGCATCGAGGTGCTCAACGCCAAGAAGGGCGCCGGCTCGGCCACCTTGGCGATGGCTTACTCGGCTTGCCGGTTCACCATATCGTTGTTGCGCGCGCAACAAGGCGAACCGAACATAATCGAGTGCGCCTATGTTAGGCACCAGCAGCCGCTTGTGTCGGATCTGGAATATTTTGCCGCTCCTCTAGTTCTAAGCAAGGATGGTTATGTTAAAACGCAAGGTTTCAGTCTCAACAAGTTGTTGCCCTACGAGCAGCAGATGATCGAGGAGGGCGCCAAAGAGTTGCGCATGAGCGTTGCCAAGGGCGAGGATTTCGCCAAAGAGCAATTGTCGTCGGAAAAGCTTTGAGTATATATATATATATCTACTTGTTGCTTGAACAATCAATAAAGCCAACATTGATTTGAGTGCTCAAGATCGTCGGATCGTTGTCGTTGATTCAACAGCAGATTCATCATGCTGATGATGATGGTGATGAGACGACCGACTCGATCACTTGATTCAAGTCTCTCGTTCGAGCGCTGCTTTATCAATGCGGCCCATCAGAACAACAACTCGCTTGAGCTTTGTTCAGAATGTTACAGAAAGCCATAGAAATGCACAGAAACACCCAAGACGCAAGAACCTCTACTCGCCGCGCCTAGCTTGCCCTTGTTTTGCCATCCTCTGTTTTGACACTTGTTTGCCCGCTCAAGATTGGTTTTATTATCACTGTCATTATTATTATCATCATTATTGTTATTGTGAACGCAAATTTGAGTATGATCGAGAGCGATAAGAATAAACATAGACACTTTTAGCTGATTAGATGAAATAAACACAATGCGCCAGTTGAATAAGCGCAAAAAAGCCAACAAATACAAGTGTTCGAGTCGTTGCGCACCAACGTTCGCTTCTTCAGACGAGACCAATCTAGAAGCCATCGTTGGCACTAGTATCGTTCCACTTGTGCCAGCCAAAGGTTGGCCATAATGGAGACAATAAGCGAGGGAGCAGCGTCTAGCAACGTGCTGTCGACCATTATTGTCTTCAATCGAATACAAGAAGAAGAGAGTGCACATCTCGAGACCTCTCAAAAGGTTGTGGCTTGTGATCCTCTCGCCATAGGTGACTCCATGTTTTAGTTTGAACGCGCTCGTCGTTGTGTAAGGAAGCTGGGCAACCATTTGCTTGGCTATCAAATGTGCCTCTAATCTTGAGATGTGCTTTGCAACCACTTATGCTATCGGCCTCAAAAGCGTTTCATCATCGCCGTCTCAGCTACCAGATTTCGCAGGGGCCTTTGCAGCTGGTTGACGGCAATTCCTCGAAACCAATCGGCCACGAGGCCGACCGGGCAACAATGTTGTTTGCCCTTAGTCGCCCGAAATAATTGTTGCTTTTGGAAGCCGACAAAGGCTACCGATATCCAAGTGGTTCTATGAAAGTCTTTTGGATATTGCCGCAGATTGCTTTTGCGTTCGGTTGTAAAATTGCTAGCAATCAAATCTTACGCTGCCTGTCGATGTTGTTGACTCGGTGGCAGCATATCGCTCGGATGGAAATTTCCGCCCACACGAAGGCTGGTTTCAAGCATCTGTAGAGTGATGCAACTGTAAGCAAACGGAAGATTTCTTTGTGAGTCAATAAAATGTTGCAATGGCGCCGACAACAACAAAGCTGACGCTAATGCGGCAACAACAGCAATAACAACTCGAAAGCTGCACAAAGAGACGCAGTGGTTGTTGATTTTGCGACCCTCTCGCAAAATCGGATCTAGAACGATTGCTGATAACTCTCGGCGCGAGAGGGGCCTCTCTCGTCTCATTTGATAAATGGCCTACCACCTAGTTGCGGGACCAGGACCACCTAGAAGCGGCCTCACCCGAGATCTAACTGATTCAAGCGAAGAGGAGTCGAGACAAGAGAGCGATCGTGTTGATTATGCGATAGGTACGTGCACTTACGAAACAGCGTTTTCGTTAGAGAGACGCTACGTAAGCGTGAGCAGACGCTACTTGATAATCAAGTGCATAAACCAAACTCAAACGTGCCAAGCCGACATTGTGGAGGCGCTTAAGCCATTGAAACATCGTTGTCTTGAGACTTGAGAACTCGGATGATTCATTCAATCGAGCACAACAAGCAAACAAGCGAACAAAGAAAGAAAGAAAGAAAGAAAGAGAGGATCAGTTGTAAGATGTGTGTTTCATCTTATTGTCTTTCGACTGTTTTAATGCGTCTCGTTAGTTGTCGCTGTTGTTGTTGTAATAAATAATGACTGCGTTAGCGATTATGATAAGTAGAGGTAAAGAGCAGCAATAAATAATTGTTGTTTCGAGTTGGCTTGCGGCGTTTTAGTTTAGTTTAGTTTAGTTGAGTTGAGTTGAGTTGAGCGAAACGGTTTCACTGTAAGCGTAAGTGTTTGTTGGTTTGTTTTTTGAATTTTAAGGGAAGTCTTGCTGGGCGAAAGGGGCCAAGTTAATTATCACTGGTTGAAGTTGTTTATAATTAATTAAGATAGCCAACAAGATCGCGTTGATTGAATTCGTAGATATTTCTATGCGTTTTGGTGGATGTCGTCGGTTGTTGGTCAAGTCAGTCTCTCAGTCGGCTAGCTCTCTATTGTTTCAATCCATTATTGTTAATTCCTTCACCTGTATGCTTCCGTGTTCAAGTGCGATTGTATCTTAGTGCAATGAATCCAATTGATAAAAACGCAATTAGGCTTGGGTTAGCCCCAACGGAGCGGACCTCCGATTGGCCTCGTTTGAAACGACCTGTTGGGCCCTTTAATCAGCACATCGACCGTCGGGTAGCCATTCACGATGGCGGCCGTCTCGGCAGTAGTTTGCGGGTTTGTTTTGGTGGCGCTCAACTGTTTCACCAGGGCCACCGGCTCACCTTTTCCGACCTGTTGCTGTTGCTGCGCGCTCGTGAGCACTGAAGCAGGCACAAAAAACGAGGCAGGATTTAGCTGGTTCATGAAGCTGGTTAGGCTGCGTTTCAGCTTATCGGCATTGTTAATCTTGATAGCCTGTTGCTGTTTGGTTGTCTGAGAAAGGCCGTTCAAATTCACATTTGCGTTGGCTTGCTGCTGTTGCGGCAGGTTAATCTGCGCTTCGCCAGCAAGTATTGGCAGCGGCTTTTGCGTCTCGACGGCCTGAGACTTTAACGACTCCTTTCCTTGGTTAACTACATTTGACATTAGACATATAACGGTGAGTTTTTGAGATGCTATTGATGGACTCATGTTATAGATGCCTGCTCACTTACCTGATGGAATAACTGGAGAGGGTGCGCATGCACAGTAACCGGCTTGCAGCGCTACGAGAGCCCCCACAAACAAGGCGATCAGGCTTTTGGTGCTCATGTTTTAGTTTGATTGTAGTTGGTGGTTTTCTGTATAACGCTGGACAGGTGTACATACGACGATAGGCGACAATATTTCTCTGCTTCAACGCTACTTGACCCTCAATTTTTTGGAAAAAGGTCAAAAAAGTCGGCTGTTTTGGTCCTAAACTAGTCCTCTCAAGATGGATGGTTCAGATGGAGAGGAAAGTCTTGCAGTTTTAGCTGCATGTCCTAAGGATTACAAGATAAAAACGGCGCTCAGTCAACGCCAAGGAAGAATTCGGATACTAAATAAAACTATTCTCTCAAATAGAGCTATTCAAAAGTGAATCTAGGCTCTTCTTGCTGTTCTAACTATTGAAGCGATGGATCTCTAAAACGATTGTTCTCTGGCTCGATTAGGCTAGTGGATTAGTCTAGAGGTAAGTTCTCGGTCTGCTTCCATTGATGAAATGAGCAATCGATCGGTGTCGTAGTATAGTTACTTCGAACGATCGATAGTATGCGAACTCAATCAGTCGAGCACAGTCCAATCTCGGTGCAATCTTGAACATTCAATAGGCTTGCTTGGCTTTGGGATGAGTTGGCTGAAGTTAGGCCGGAGCGTGTTTTGCCGGTAACAAAGTGGTGTGATAGCCAACAAAGTCAATACACTTCGTTCGGGCTAGGCGGCCTGTTGATGTTGCGGGCTTTTGGCGGCTTTGGCGCAACCGCTCTCGCCCATCTGAATGGATGAATTATGAAGGAGAGCGCGTCTTGTTCCATCGCGGGCTGGCTTGGATTCAACCAGGTGGGCGTGATTGAGGGCCAGCCACTGAGAAGAGGACAAAACCTTGTTGCTGATGCGCCAAGTTTGCGGTTTTAGTATCTAACAGGTTGCTTCTCGCATGCGCGAAACTTTCACGGCTTGCAAACAAAATTTATCTGCCATCAAGTGAGGGAGTGCAGAACGCGAACGAGAGAGGCTCTTTTTTCTCGTTGCTTGCAAGCTGGACAACAGCAATTTTTCTTTAACTGATTGTATTGGTCTGCAAGATTGTTGCTTAAGAACTCTCTCATTGTAAGCAGAGACAGACAGACGGACAGATACTAGAAAGACTAGAGACAAGAGAATTCCACTTCAATTCTTATCACATGTTCACTTTGGATTCATGTATACTAGTTTTATTAGCTATCAACTAATACTATGCAATCCTCATATTATCAGCTCTCCTAGGTCGTGCTTCATTGACCCTGACGTTAATTAGTAGCTCGCATTTTCAACTAATGCCTCAATGACTTAAACTTAATTTCATCACAAATAAGCTTATTAAAGAGGCACAATGATGGTCCAACGCTCAATCAGAATCAACCAATTTTTCGTTGAAATAAGTCTCCAATTCTAATCAGCTTTGTTAGTGCTAACCACTTGAGATTAAACTCTAGCACCTTTTACTCTGGCAGTAGGACCGAATCGCGATTACAATATTGGTGAGATACATCATTCGTCATTCTGATCGCAATCGCACTTGCTCATTCGCACTTGAAGTGCTACAGGTTATCTGGATGCTTACATGTACGCGTCGGCATGGATATGCTTCCTTGTTGGTAAAAACAATAACAACTTTCAAAAAAACATTTTACACTCTTGTGATAGTAAACATTCTAATCAATTAGTGGCATTGTTGGCGAATACAACTGATCAAGATACCCTTCCTAATTCGGTTGCATGAACTTTCATTTTGTCCATTTAAATAGAAGAACCAAGCCGTTGATGGAGTGAACTATTGGCTTCTGGCATAAAAAATATTTACTCTTTTCTCTTTGTCTGTAATAATAATATAGATGAGAATATCTAGTCAAAAATGAATAACAATATCAAGCGAATGTGTGAAGCTACAATTTAAGAACACAATATACAATTTTTGATGTTTTTTTTACGCTAAATAGGTGAAAATATGTGACAGTCACAAACAGGACATCTTTGGTGCCATTTCAATACGCCATCCAAGCAGCTTTTGTGGAAAGGGTGCAAGCAAAATGGAAGTGTCGCCACTGGCTTCCTCAAATCGTCCAACGGTGTGGCACAAATGAAGCATTCATTGTACATATCTCTAATGATACCGTTATTTGAGTCGGTGCTCTCAAGAGACATCGAGGTACTTGTTACCTCAACTTCGTCAATTAAGTTTGTATCGTTCTGGTTTAACACATTATCTAATCGTGAGTCATGGACTATCTCTACATCTGAAATAGAGTTAAACGAACTTTCAGTCTGTTTAACGTCACTGGTAGATCGATTCTCTTTATCCTCACTTGAATTATTTGTTAAATCAATAAATTCTATGCGATCGGACCTGTTCGCATATATAGGACTAGTTTCTCGCGAAGAAACTTCATTTTGCACTCTAGAATTTGTTGAAGTAGAAGCTTCTACAACGGTAGAAGCTTGGTTTTCATCGTCTCGAACTTCGTTTTCGTGCTGACGTCGACGCCTTGGTGATATGATTAATTCCATGGTCTCCTCGAACGTGTTATTGCTGCCATTTTGTCTGTCCATATGAGATTGTCGGCAGAATTCTTGATAGTATTGATAAGCACAGTAAGCTCCGTAACCTAATTGCATGGCCATGCTGACCCACATGGCAAAAGGCGTTAATCTCTCCAATTCTCTGCTTATAAATCGAATTCCCCCGTACATGATTTCAGTTGATAGTGAGGGTTTCTGATATAACACTGGGATACCAAACGATTGCTAGTGACTAGCAAACTATTGTGCTAGCCCTAATTCCATTATGATGAGTTGATTGAAAAATAAGATAGCTTTCATTTCTGTGGATTATATTTCTAAAATTAAGTATTTGTTCAAACACAGAATGAAACAAAACCTAGTTTCTAATAAAAACTTTCTGTAGTAAACATAAATATATGTGTCTGCTCCGTAAATGCGTCACGTACTTGGAAAATTCAGCTTTCCACATGTAGATGGCGTCATTATGGCGGCAAGCTATCCTAAAACTCGAAATCTCAAACAGCATACAAGAGATGCCCAGGTAAATGGGCATTCAGAGGGGCTTCATGTGATTCCGGACAATTCCAAGATCTCTGTCGAAATGAATAACAAGAATGAGATATGCAATAAGAATCATCATCATTGCCGAATGATCACTTTTATTTAAATAGAAAATTTTTGCATAGTTCCTACTTGAACATTAGCATTCATTATGACAGTGGAAACATGTATGCTATACAATTGGATATAAAACACTTCCGTGAGTTGAAAATTTTTACACAAACCTCCTGCGCGACCAGATCGAGGCAGTAGCCAACTTGGCCTGTTTTCCAGCTGGCTGGATGGTTAAAGATGAAGATTTAGCAACAAGGTAATATCAAAGTTGATGGAAATTTACTGGCTAGTGGACAAGATTGCTTATTTGTAGTTGTATTTGTCTGACTTTTGTCTCTGGATCTCCCTTTTTCATGAGATAGAATTTGTATTTTACATATCGCACCGTCTTGCCTGCTTGTCGAATGTTCATTGCTTCGTTTAAACTTTTTTCTTTTGTACTCAATAGTTAGTGTAGTTGAATATGATTAGGAAATATCTTTGCATTAGTTTGTTTGTTTTAATACTCTGATAGGTAAGTGTTGCCTCATCTTATGGGTGCATAATAAAGCTTCGTTGAGGTTGTTTATGTACTTAATCTGATTGGTGTTTTGGAAATTTAGTAAAGAATCATCAGTAATTTGGCTTCCAAAGCATAACAAGTATTCGAACGCCTTCACACCTTCCGCTGAGTAGCTTTTGCTATGTTGGACCTGGTTGAATAGATGAAACTCTTTATATTATCGCAATAGACAATGAGTTAGATTGCTTCTGCCAATCACGAGCAACAATTAGCTAGGAACCAATGGCACATTTGAGCTCCTCCATTGCTACCATGCGCTCTGATGAGTTGATTAGATGTTTGGTCCATCATCACATCTGTTGGTGCTCTTGCCTCTTCGAAAGGGCTCACCAGCGGTGGTCTCATGTTGATGTTTCCTGTGGACTAGAAGATAAAATGCTCACAATGCAAGAGGATGCCAACAGCAGCAACAACAACAAGTGGTCATGTTCGAGAAAAATTCTCTTGGCGACATCAATCGCTCATTGATGCGCATTGAAAGCTGGCCTCAATGGCCAAAGAGTTGCCATTAAACCAATATAAAACCAGATAAACGACTTTGAAAAGCCTCTTAAGACGCTTTCGGC
>NW_026729940.1:0-29900 GCF_030272615.1 Cryptomeria japonica | reverse complement strand
CACCCCTCTAGAAGAGACTTCATGATGCAGGGATATATCAATCAGTTCAACTTATCAGACATATCCTTCTGATTGAGGTTGATGAGATGTTGCTACTACTCGAGGGGAGTAGTCAACTATTTGGTTTAGTATTTTGGTTTGATATTTGTCCTTTGTTATTGATGTCAAAGGGGGAGAAGGTGTTTATGTAAAAAACTATCAATATTTTGGGAGAAGGTGTTAATCTAAGGGGGAGAAATATATTTCATATCAATCTTTTGGGAGATTGTTGGTATTCCTTGGCACTTGGATGTTTTTCACATTCAGTGTTACCATCAATGCCAAAGGGGGAGATTGTTTGGAATATGTTGGATTTGGTTAGGTGTTGTCATTGATGACAACAATATATCCAAGTTGGAACTATCCCAGTTAGTCTTGGTGATCATCTTAGTTTTAATTCTGATCTGGTATGATCAGAATCTCTGGATTTAGTTTTGGATGTTTATTCTAGACGGTTATATGGTTTCCATATTCCGTTGGTTCATAATTTTGTGCTTTGATTGCTAATGCTTTTGTTCCTGATTTTTGGGAACCTTCTTGTTTTGAGGCCATCAGTAACTCCATTAGCAACTTCTTGAAGGTTAATGATGCCACGTTCTCCATGGGTCATTCTACCTTTGCTCACCTATTAATTGATGTTGACATATCTCTGGCCCTCCCTAGGGATGTGGTTCTTATGGTTGGGGATAGTCCTTGGACTCAACTGCTGGATTATGAAGGCCTCCCTTTTTGCTGTCGAAGGTGCCTCTCAATGGCTCACCTTGTTGTTGACTGTTCTCTCTCTCGTCGCAAAGGTGTTGCTACTTGGTGGAAGGATCCTACGGAAGACCACTTGACAATTAATGCTTTAGATTTTGTTTCGGTCGATTCATCTCAAGATGAGGTGCCCCTTATTGTTGATGAAGCCCTTGTTGATGTTACTGTTGTGGTGGACCCTTCCGCCTCCTTGGTTCCTGCACTCGTTGCTCTTGTTCCTCACCTTCACTCTGCTCCTATTGCTTGTTCTCTTTCTGTTGCGTAGCTGCAATAGTAGTGTGGCAGTGACTCTGTAGGAGTCTTCGCCGCTTGATTCTTCTTTGAAAGTTCCTAATGATAGTGTTGCCTAGATGATTGTTTGTTGTAGGCGGAAAGGAAAATCTAACCCGCTTTCCCAAGCCCCCATTGTCAAGTTTTGGGTTTTCCTCCCCCTTCTTGATTTGGGTTGGGTTGTTGATGGTTTTTGAGGTTGGTTTGGCCTGTCCAACTTTGTTCTTTTGGGGTTTGCACCCCTACTTGGTCTATTTAATTTTGATAGTCTTCGACTTTGTAAAGGGTCAGCGCCCTAGTTAACGCTACTTTTAAAAAAATAAAATTATTAATATTATTATTTTATGAAATATAAAATTGTTAAAGGCTATCAATATTTGTTTATATAAATATATATATTAAAAAAATAAAGAATTATATTATTAAAATCTCTATAACTAAAAATACTAAATTCTTGACAATGAATTAAATGCAACACACCTTTTGCATTGTTATTCCCTTTCTAATAAGTGACTGGTATTTTTTTAACATATCAACACTTAAATTTATATTTTTCCTATCTTTTGCTTACTTGAAGTGGTGATATAATATTATTTCCTTGATTACCTACGATTTTTTAAAAATATTATTTTGATGCCTATACATTATAAAATAAATGTTGAATTTATAGGTAGATGATGTAAGACATGTTGGGATGTGAATCCCAATAGTCACATGACTAACTACCTTCCCCAGACTCTTCATTTCATATCTGAATATGATTATATAATGGCTGTGTTCAGCCCATGTAAATTGAGTTGATTAATGAAGTGATTCGCTGCTTTGAGTGTGGATGTAGGCAAATTTGCCGAACCACGATAAATCATGTGTTGTCTCTTCTTATTGCTTTTCTGTTTCTGTTATTGTTTTCTCTACTCTTTCTAATCTTTACAATTGGTATCAGAGCCATGTTTGGCTTGAGCAGAGAGCAAATGGAAGCTGAAATGAAACGCCATGTACATTGGTAGGATGGCTGGACAGATGAGGAGGATTCGGCTGAAGAAGAGGATGTTGAGGCAAGTGAAGATGAACCTGAAGAAGATGATACATATGATTTCGAAAAATATCAAGAAGAGAAAATTATGCCGTTAAAGGAGGAAAATTTCTTATTGATGGATTAGTTGTATTTTATAGAGGATACCTTGGCAAGAATTTTGGAGGTTGAGACTTCGAGACATTTAAGAGAAAATGAACTGATGGAAATCTTAAATGGAGCAAAAGTAAATAAAGACATCCTTGATGATATAACGGTTGATAGGCATCTTGAGCTGGAGAATCTCGTAATAGCTCTAGAAGATCATCATAGCAATACACAAGCCAAGTTATTTGTTCTTTTTGAGAGAAGCTCAGCTTCAAACCAAGCTAAAGGATGTTGAGAAAAATTTGTTGAATGCCCAAGTAGAGGTTGCGGCTGAAGAGGGAGAGGACCTTCGTGCAGACAATTTCATAGAAGAATATGAGCCTATGGAATTGGATGATGAAGTGCAGGATGAAAGAAGTTTTCATCAAATTGTGATTGATGCAGGGGGATCTATTTCTATGAACAAAAGGTTTCGTGATCATGATACACATGATGATGATGGTTGCAGGCCACAACGAAGACAACGTGTTGAGCCTTCGATCTCTGACCAGATTGAGGATAATAAGCCTTGTGATGTGGCGGGAGAGTTGCCCTAAACCATGTCTGGTTCGGGCAGTTGTTTTAGTCATCCTCAGGTTGTGGCGGAGATGGAAATAGACCCTAACAGAGAGGGATCGAAGATCGTCCGCGATGTCTTTTGTCTAGCACCTGCTATAATTTTCACTGCGGAGATAGATGCAATTGCAATAGCAAGAGCTGATAAGGAAGCTCAAAAAATATCGATGGAGCCCTGCAAGGATGTGAAATTGCCCATCTATGACTTTATGCCTTCCAGTAGTCTATCCACATTCTTGCACAGTAGCAGAGGTTCAGGGCAAATATCTTTGGACTGGGAGAAGAGGTCCGGTGGTAATGCTCGGAAGGCCATCATGATAGCATCGCTAGAGAATTATTTATGTGGGAATGGTGGTGTTCTTAAAGCTCGACAGAATGAGATGGACAAGGATAACATGTGTCGAATTCAAAATCTGAAAGTCGAAAAGGCGGGGAAGCGTGCGATCTCTGTGGCGGCAGGCAACTAGAACTCTCTCACAATTTGCCTTAAGGGACGAGACTTTGGCGGTCTTCCTAAAATTCATGAGGCTGTGGCGATGGCTGTAACGGTTAAGAGTAAAAAGAATGGTTTGGACGAGGGAGGATCGAAGGGTGATGAAGCGAGAGACTGCAGGCCGAAGGTTCCTATCGGTAGGGCGTTGTCAAATTTAAACCGGTTATGCACCAAAACGAAGTCACTATTGATCGATCCGCCTCACTTTCAACAGGCTATGATGGATGCCTTGAAGGCCATGAACGACAAAGAGTTAGATTGTAGAAATAAGGTAAATGAATTGTTGCAGTCCATAACTAGTGTAGGACTCGTGGCTGCCATCTTCCACGAATCCAAGCTCTATCAGCCCCCGGGGAGCTCAACCATCAGCCGCGTCAAATACTCCACAACTAGCTCCTTCACGTTTAAGAACATGCAGCTCTTTGCGGCCGACTACAGGCTTGAATCTGTGGGTGTTTCCCACAACAGAAATCTAGTAAACTACCAGACCCGAAGGGACCGGCTCGAAGAGAGAGTTCATACGGAGGAAAATCTGGTGATGTTGTCGCTGCACAATGACCGTTTCAATAAGTGGCAGACAAGTTTCCACAGGAGAATATGGACAGAGTTACCAACGTGGCCAAAGACATCTGGAGGTGCACTAGAGATATTCAAATACGTTTCAAGAACCGGCTCCTGTGCTGAGGGTTGTGCCACTATTGAGGCTTACTGACAATTTTCTTGATGTGACAAGTGTTTATTTAGAGGAATTACTGAATGTACCAAATCTTATTGTAATAGATCTGTTAAAGCTCAAAGATTTTGAAAATGTAACAGTTTTGTGCTTTGAGGATGGGTGTCTGATTTTGAAAACTCTGGAGGAACATATGGAGATGATGTGGCTAATGCATGTGAAGGCGTTACTAAATGGTTCTCTTAATTCGGTGATTCAGATTCCTGATCTACCAGATCAGACCAATGGTTCATGGGAGTGGAACCATAAACGGATAGTGACTTATGACAAGGCCGACTCTGAGAATGTGGGTGCTCTGACAGTTTTGTTTTTGCCTGGGTTTGGTATGTGGTCTTTTCATTATGAAAATCAGTTAACTGACTTAGGAAGGATTTTGGTCCACATGTGGAGCCGTGGGCTTGTGAGCTTGTGTATTCATTGGATTTGTGGCGTAATCAGATTTGCAATTTTATCTTAAGTTTGTAAGGTAAATCAAGAGCACCTCAACCCGTGGGAGGAGGAAAATGAAGAAGATGTTCTATTAAGGATGAGCTCAGGAGTAGGAGACTCTGCTGAAAGTATGTATTTTGCACCTGCAGATAGCATTATTTCCGGTTTTGAATTTATGGGTGCATTTGTGTCTCAGAAAGTTGTAAACGAAGTTTTTCGGCTATTAGACTTTGAGGAGTCTGATTTGATTTGGAGAAGGCTTACCTGCACTGTACGTGAACAAGAGTTCGCAAAGTTAAAGTCTTGCGCGCTGGTTGTAATGTGAGTTTCGTAATGGAAGCAGGGTGTCACAGTGCATGGCTGTGCTGGTTGGTCTTCACGGGGGAAATTGTTGGGATGTGAAGCCCAACAGTCACATGACTGTCTACCTTCCCCAGACTCTTCATTTCATATATGAATATGATTATATAATGGCTGTGTTCAGCCCATGTAAATTGAGTTGATTAATGAAGTGATTCCCAGCTTTGAGTATGGATGTAGGCAAATTTGCCGAACCACTATAAATCGTGTGTTGTCTCTTCTTATTGCTCGTCCATAAGTTTTAAAATAATATTCCCCTTTTCTACTCAGTAGACATTTCAAAACTTGCCAAATGGGATCATAGTGAATTTTAAAACTCAAGTCTATAGATATCTGACAAATAGTATTAAATACAGGTCAGAAGTGCAAAAAATTATTAATATGTTTTATGTATAATAATATGTATATATTTTTTTTCTAAATTAAATTTTACAGCTACATAGATAAATAAGAAGAATAAAGAAAATAATGCTTTCATGATTATTAAAAAAAAATTTTAATTCAAGACTATAAGATTTTTGTTTAGAAATTTTAATTCTATTTCTCAGATCACAGACTTATCTTAGTGTCGCATGACTACTTAGACATTCATATTATATTCATATTTCACAGTTGAGCTGAACTGATTAGGCGTGACAACACCTATCCCCAACACAAAAAAAGGTCGATTCAGAAGATTGTTAAACAACTGAGACCAAAAATGGAAAAAGGAGGAAGAAATGCATAATTAAGTTGCCTTTGCACTCGAAGATGATTCAAATTTCAGTCGCCTCTTTCAACCTATATTTAAAATTATGGGGAAAGTATCGCCTTGCAGCCACTTCGGAAGATTCGTGTAGTAACTGTAGAGGGGTTTCTGCAACGACATTTTCTAGATCCTTAAACATTTTCTCCAAGCATGTTAAATACATTAGGAACACCAAGGTTTACCTCTGTCATTTCAATTTCTTTCGGTGCTAAATGTCTTAGCAAAGCTACCATCACTCGTAGATTTGTCCCGTATATACTCTCTATTTTTGATGTTGAATCCGCTTCATTCTTTCTCATTCAACTCTGAATCATCAGAATCATATACGTCGGTGCAATGAATGTCAGATTTATCCACTCTATATATCATGTTGAATCTGCTGCATTCCTTGTGGTTCAACTCTGATTCATCAGATCTATGGACCGTGATCTACCAATAGTTTTCTCACTACACCAATCGAGCCATCTGGCTGGTTTTTCTTAACCTTCCTAGCATGTCAAGTCATACAAATTTAAGTCTCACTACTGTTAATCCATTTGTCTTAAATTAATCCTAATCCTAATCCACTCAGCCAAGAAATGCTATACACCTCTTCTCGAAGTAACTATTTTTCTTTGAAAAAAATAAGATAAATTACAACATTGTCTACAAATGTTGAGAATGAGTCAATTGAACTAAAAAATACAAACTACAATAGCATGAAGGCATGAAAATGACCTGCAACATTATAAGAAAATAAAGGTTTCAAGCTAAAAGCGAATGGGTGAGAAAGAAAAGACTTAAACTAAGATAAGCCCAACTAAGATAAACTCTAAATGTAAAATAAATAGCGTCCTAATTCAAAACTCAGTGGACCCTGTTAAATCCCAAAGCTCACATTTGTAAATAGCTGCCTCAGGAATCAAGGAAAAACTAGAATTTACAAATGAAGAAGAGATGGTATTTCACTATTTGAAGAGAAAAACGAGCTCATATACCACAGTGTTTTCTCTTCAAATAGTGAAATCGGAGCGCTTCTTCATTTGTAAATAGCTGTTTTTCCTTGATTCCTGAGGCGGCTATTTACAAATGTGAGGTTTGGGATTTACAAGGTTCTACTGAGTTTTGAATTAGGACATTATTTATTTTACATTTAGGGTTTATGTTAGTTGGGTTTATTTCTAGTTTAAGTGTTTCCTTTCTTAACTTCTGGCTTTTATCTTGTACCCTCGTATTTTCTTAAAATGTTGCAGGTAATTTTCATTCCCTCAAGCTATTGTAGTTGTAGTTTTCAATCCAACTGACCAATTCTCAACATTTGTAGACGTTAATGTAATTTCTCTGATTCTTTTTCAAAGAAAAACTAGTTAACTTCTAGAAGGGGTGTATCGAATTCCTTGGCTGTGTGGATTAAAATTGATTTCAGACAAATGGATTGACAGCTGATGTATTTCAAATATCCACTATATGATACGCATATCCCATGAAATGACTTCTGAATTTGTATGACTTGCCATGCTAGGAAGGCTAAGAAAAGACCACAGATGGCTCAATTGGATTAGTGAGAAAACTATCAGTAGATCTAAGCACTAAATGAATCAAATATCTTTTCTTTTGGTGAAACTCTGTCGAGGTAAGTCATTAATGTTATTTAGCCAGGTCTTACCCAACTACACGTCCCTCATGTTTTCCAGTTTTCCAGCCAACTCGTTGTAGATGGATTGTTTACTACATTAAGTAATATATATATAGAATGAGGCAGGCTGTTTCCTAGGTATATTTGATATGTGGAAGCAGCACGATTTTTTCCGTGCACCAACATTCTTTATATACAGAGAAAGAGATATAGAGTTCAAGGTCATAAATAATCCATCTACATTGAGCTGGGAAGAGCTGCCAACTAAGATCTGGCATGATAACCCTAACGACTTACCTCGACAGGCTATGAGCTGCAAAATGAGAATGTTCTCTCCGCTCCCGCTTCTTCCTGGAAATGAATGGACAAACTAATGAGTTAATATAAATAATTTTTATAATGCAAAGGTTTTCTTCCAAATAACAAAAATGGTTAATTGAATTCTATTACTTATCTCTAGAGAAATCTTTTTATCAGAGCATTTGACGGCTCCAAAATTAATATATGTACCTGTATTATGGGCATTTTAGCAAACTATCTACAATATCTCACAATGCGATTCACTTTGTGATATTGAAATTTGAATAATTTAGAAAATAAAATTTCTAGAACATTATTTTATCCGATTTTTTTTAAAAGATTGATTATCCTAGTCTGGGTCTAGCATGCACACATAACAGTAAACATTTTCTATTTAAAGCATGAATTCTATGTTTTTCATTCAACACATTTCTCAATGATCTGAGGTTTAACAAATCAAAAAGATGAGAGTTAACATCCAGATTATTTATACAAACCCTAATATCATATTTAAAAATATAATTTTAACTGCAACACATGGATAATTTGAATCATTTTCACTTTATAGGTAATGAAATTATATTAATAATTCATATATGTAAACAATAGAAAAAATTATATCAGTAACAAAATCACATATTTCTACTTTGTTCTTATCTTTTTTATGTTGATTTCAAATAATTGCATTTTTAAAGCAATAGAAAACAAGTTTGTTCATGTTCTTTCTTATGATACAAACAATTTTGTAATATTGAAAAGAAAGGAAAGAGAGACACTTAACAAACATCTTATATTGCTTCTAAAAGCAAGAGAGACACTTATCAAACACTTTATATTGCTTCTCCTTTATTCAATCTCTGATCTACTAGTAAGAATGTTGAAAAGAACAGAAAAAGAATCTTTGATAACAATCTCTTTGCACTGAAGATTGGGAAAAATCTCTCCGTAGTAATGAAAACTTGATAGCAATATTCAAAAACTGTTATCCATTTTTAAGTCAAATTGGGGTGCATGGCTGGTCATTTAGCATCACTACAATATTTTAATAAACATCTTCTATCAAGATGTAAAGAAAATATTTCTAATATTCTCAGTTGAAAAGTATCTACGATAGGATTGGTGCATATGAGAGAACATAAGTTAGTGTGTGAAGTTTATAATACAATATTCTTTAATGCTTATTGCATATGAGAGAACATAAGTTAATGCGTCAAGTTTATAATACAATATTTTTTGCAAACCTAAACACTCAATGGTAATATGAAAAAGGGGAATTTAAATTGAAAGGTTTATTCAAACAAGTGAAGGTCATGAGATAGATGATCGATTGGAATATCATGGCATAAATATTTGAATGGTTGAATTGAAATTACTCAAATAGATAGTGGGTAGGTAGAAAAAATAATTTTTTGAAATAAGGGATCCAATAGATAAGAAGGGTAAGTAACCAAAAAATTGTTTTATTTTAAAGAACAATTAGTTGTTTAATTTTTTAAGAGTTTCCTATATTATGATCGAATGCCTACATAGGGTAGTTAGTATTTCCAATAAGGTGTTTTTATAGTTTTCTAGTAAATTTATGCCACGTGCTTATTAGTTCGTCATGCTAAAGAGTTAAGAGTTAATCTAATTATTACATAGAGTAGTTAATATTTTCAAGGTCTTTTTAGAATAATTTGGCACAAAACCTATATGTGACAAATAAGTGATCCAATAGTTAAAATGGTAGGTAAGGTCATCCAATAGTTACATAGGATACTTAATATTTCAAAGGAGTTGTCTCAATAATTTTCCAATAAACTTATGCCCTGTGGGAAATAAGTGTTGACTAGTTAAGTTAGGTAGTTGGGAAATAATTTTTAATGGTAAATGGGTAATTAAGATTTCCAAGGAGTTGTTTCTATAGTTTTCCACTAAACTTATGCCCCATGGGAAATGAGTAACAAAATGGTTATGTTGGGTAGGTAAGGAAATATTATTTATTTTTTATTGTTTTAAGAGGATAATGATGGAATTTATTCTCCCAAAAGGGGATTTCTATGATTCTACAGTAAACATATGCCCTTGGAAAATAAATAATCCAATTGTTATGTAGGGTAGGTAAGAAACATAATATTCATTTTTTTAAACAAAAATATGTAATTTATATTTCCAAAGTGATGTTTCTATAATCTTTTTTATCAGCTCGTTTTACTATAAATAAATAAACGAATGACTATGTAGAATAGCTAAGAGAAAAATTTATTTATTTTCACAATTTTGGGGTGTCCCCACAACTTAGCCTATCCTAAGCCTCACTTAGGGAAATAATAATCCTATGAACATTGGTGACAATAGATCACAAGCCAATATAATTTTATTTCTAATTTTTTTTTAAGCAATAATGATGAATCATGATCAAAGTAAATAAAATAAAATAACATTTAGCTATGATATTAGACTTGAATTATTTATAATAAAATGAAATAAATAAATTAATAGTTTAGTATGTGAAAACTGTGATGAAAATAGTTAAACATGGAAAATGGCTATTTAAATTAGAAAATAGAAACATAAATTTTATTCCATTTTCCTTGTTTCAAAAAATGGGATGGGTAAGGAAGGAAACTCTCTATATTGTTAGTATTTGTTGTATATTGAGAGACATTAAACTGTCTTTTACATTCAATCATAGGACATGGAAATATTCATGGGTGAAAGATGGAAACAGGATTAGGAAGTGCTTTTCTTTTTTTTTCATTGATATATCTAATAGTAAACATAATACAAGCAGAATAGAAGGAGACAGAATGAGCCAAGGGGAATTTGTGAATCAAGAGTTGAAAACTTTGGTCAAAACCAAAAATTGGAATCCTAAGAAAGAGGTCAAATATTTTGGAGATTTAAAGAGAGTTGAGAGTTGAACTTGATAAGTGAAACCATGAGAATCTCGGATAGAGAGAAGTAAATTCCAAGATAGTGCCATAGAGGATTTGTTAGGTCAATTATGAGGAGAATCCCTTCCATTACTTTCAAAATGGGAATAATTGGGTGCATATTCACAACTCCAATAAGGGCCAAAAGAGGTAGACCATTAGAACATACCAAAAAAAAAAGGAGAAAAAATTTACTACAACAAATTGTCAAACAATTATAGTTTAGAATTAAAAAAAATTTGCAAATATCTTTTAGTCTCTTAAAAAAAAAGACTTCAAAAGTTCATAGTCTATGCCAATCAAGAAAATAAGAAATAAATAAAACGTTCAATAGCAAATGATTTGAAGCAAGATGAAATAAGTAAACTGATTGGATGGGGTGAACCCTATATCTTAGTCCACAGGCAATAAAGTCCAAAAGCTTTCAACAATGGACTGTCACAAAGACAATGAATAATAAAGACAATGAAATTTCACAGAAGTGCATAATCAGTATGGATATCATAACACATCGGTATGGATATCATAACACAGTTAGAAAATACAGTCACGGAATTTTTGAAATAAAGATAGAAACATCTTCATGGTTTCAGACCCTATGGAGTCTTAGGTCACAAGTTCTAGTGACAAGAATAAAAGAGTCAAACAAGGCAGTCTAAATACTGCTTGCAGCCATCCAAATATTTGTAAAAGACAGTGAGAAGATTATCAGCATTACCAAATACACGGAAACAAAGAACATTAGCCCCGTGATGAAGAGCATAGTATTCACAGAAAAATTCATGATAAGCTATCACAAACGTGTAAATATTCAGATGTCACTTTCTCAAAATGGTGAGTAAAGAGAAGTCCTTCATGCACCCAAAGGAGTCACAAATTATACTCAGATCAAAGTAAGACCCAAAAGTGACAATAAAAGTTCACTATTGAATTCCCAAAAAAAAAAAAAATCCTCAATCATTTACAGCCTTCTAGATTAGAGAAGCATAATGTTATGATTTCTATCCATACTCAAGCGAATAATCTTCTGATAAAATAGAAACTGTTCCATTCAATAAGAGTAGCATATTCAAATATTTTGAATGTATTTTGAAGGAACTGAAACAGTGAAGAATAAAGTAGTGCCTCAAACATGTACAGTGAACAGTCATAATATCGTAGACAATAGTCACTCTTAGAATGGCAGCATTAAAATCACTGAAGGAAAGTATATAGGCATAACCATGGATATAAATTTAAAATATAGAATCCTAAGAAATGACAATTAGCAAAAGAGCAGACCCTAGTGCACAATGAACAACAAGCAAAGATATAGTCATAATGTTTTCATGATTTCGTGAAAACCCAGATTCCGGTTATGACGATTTTTATACAGATATGAGAAGACTTCAAAACGCAATGACCCTAAAAATCTGATGAAAACCCAGTTCAAGGATTTTCAAAAAGCATTATTAGTCCGCAAAAAGATAATACAAAATCAAAGGAACAGATAATGAAAGCACAAACCACAAGGTTCAGCCAGCTATCAATATGATAAGCCTCATGGATAGTCAAAGTGAGGTATAAAGATCATCAAGAGATAATCAAGATTTTGACTAGTTGGTGCAGCCATCATGAGAAAGACAGTCTCTAAAATCAATAGCAAAAGATTAGGTTGCAATCCTACTTCACAGAGCTTCTTCAGATAATGGCAATAGTTTTAGATACAAAAGAAAGAGGAGTAATATCCATAAATGACACTAAGCATAGTGCAAAGTTAATGTTGCACTAGGTAATAATAGAATACACGAGACAACCATATCACAGAGATATTCAATGTACAATTAGTATTGCTTCGAAATCATAAATTATGATCATTATTGAGGGAAAAAAAAAACAATCAGGGTTTGATAGTTTTGTGCAACCTCCAGTGGATAATAAGAATAGTAACAACCCTTTTGACATGATGAAAATTGGATAAGAATTAAGATCATTTATTGAAGCAAGGATGAAAATTGGATAAAAGCAATGGAAGAAGGATAAAATCAGATAGAAAAGATTAAGACATGGGAATTAGTTACTAGACCTAAAGACAAGAATATTATTGGAACTAAATGGGTTTTCAGGAATAAATTAAATAAGGAAGGTCTGGTTGTGAGGAACAAGGCTAGATTAGTTTACAAAGGAATATTCACAAGAACTACAAAGTATATCAGATGGATGTCAAACGTACATTTCTAAATGGAGACCTAGAAGAGGAAGTCTACATTGAGCAGCCTGATGGATTTTCTTTTTCAGAAGACAAAGACATGGTTTCTAGATTGAAGAAATCTTTATATGGACTAAAACAAGCCCCTAGAGCATGGTATGCTAGATTAGATAGATATCTTTTAAAGATTGGTTTTAGCAAAGGTAATGCTGCTAGTAACTTAAATTACAAAATTGAGCAGGATGACATATTTCTTATGATATCATTTTTGGAGGTGAATAAATTCTATGCATGAAATTTGCTAATGATATGAAGAATGAATTTAAAATGTCTATGATTGGTGAGATGAAATTTTTCTTTTGTTTGTAGATTACTCAGACTGATAAAGGTATTTTCATTTGTTAAACTAAGTATGTGAAGGAGTTACTTAAGAAATTTGGACCTGAGAATTCTAATTTTATCGATACTCCTATGATAAGCGGTTGCGAATTGTCAAAGGATGATGAATCTCCTAAAGTAAATCCAAGCAGATAGAAATCGATGATTGGTGGATTGTTGTACCTAACTCAAACTAGACCTGATATAATGAACATTGTTTGTATTACTTCTAGATTTCACTCAAATCCTAGAGAAACTCATGATATTGTTGTTAAGAGGATATTCAAATATTTGGTATGTAAAACAGAGTTTGGGCTATGATATCCAAAGAATGATGACTTCATATTATGTGCCTATAAAGATTTTGATTGGACAGGAGATGTGGATGATCAAAAAAGAACTATGGGTGGTGTATTCTTTCTTGGAAAGAAGTTGGTTTCATGGCTTAGCAAGAAACAATCATGCACTTCATTGTCTAATGTTGAAACAGAGTATGTAGTTGCTACTACCAACTGTACTAAGATTTTATGGATAAAACAAATGCTAAAAGATATAAGGATAATTTATGATGAGCCTACTATTATTCACTATGATAATACTATTCCTATTGATATGTCAAAGAATCTGGTATTTCAATCCAAATCGAAACACATTTCTATAAGGTATAATTTCTTGAAGGAAAAGGTTGAAGTAAAGGAAGATAGATTGGTTTTTGTGCCTACTAAGGAACATATTGTAGATATTGTAACTAAACCATTGCTTAAAGATACTTTTGAATATCGCAGAGACTAGTTTGGGGTCAACACCCCTCTAGAAGAGACTTGGTGATGCAGGGATATATCAATTAGTTCAGCTTATCAGACATATCCTTCTGATCGAGGTTGATGAGATGTTGCTACTACTCAAGGGGAGTAGTCAACTATTTGGTTTAGTATTTTGGTTTGATATTTGTCCTTTGTTATTGATGTCAAAGGGGGAGAAGGTGTTTATGTAAAAAACTATCAATATTTTGGGAGAAGGTGTTAATCCAAGGGGGAGAAATATATTTCAAATCAATCTTTTGGGAGATTGTTGGTATTCCTTGACACTTGGATGTTTTTCACATTCAGTGTTGCCATCAATGCCAAAGGGGGAGATTTTTTGGAATATGTTGGATTTGGTTAAGTGTTGTCATTGATGACAACACTATATCCAAGTTGGACCTATTCTAGTTACTCTTTGTGATCATCTTAGTTTTAATTCTGATCCGGTATGATCAAAATCTCTAGATTCAATTTTGGATGTTTATTCTAGATGGTTATATGGTTTCCATATTCTATTGGTTCATAATTTTGTGTTCTAGTTGCTAGTGCTTTTGTTCTTGATTTTTGGGAACCTTCTTGTTTTGAGGCCATCGGTAACTCCATTAGCAACTTCTTGAAGGTTGATGATGCCACATTCTCCATGGGTCATTCTACCTTTGCTTACCTATTAATTGATGTTGACATATCTCTAGCCCTCCCTAGGGATGTGGTTCTTATGGTTAGGGATAGGCCTTGGACTCAACCGCTGGATTATGAAGGCCTCCCTTTTCACTATCGAAGATGCCTCTCAATGGGTCACCTTGCTTTTGACTATTCTCTCTCTCGTCGCAAAGGTGTTGCTACTTGGTGGAAGGATCCTATGGAAGATCACTTGATGATTAATGCTTTAGATTCTATTTCAATTGATTCATCTCAAGATGAGGTGCCCCTTATTCTTGATGAAGCCCTGGTTGATGTTACTGTTGTGGTGGACCCTTCTGCCTCCTTGGTTCCTGCACTCATTGCTCCTGCTCCTCACCTTCACTCTGCTCCTAGCGCTTGTTCTCTTTCTGTTGCTCAGCTGCAACAATAGCGTAGTAGTGACTCTGTAGGAGTCTTCCCCTCTTGATTCTTCTTTGAAAGTTCCTAAAGATAGTGTTGGCTAGACGATTGTTTGTCGTAGGCGGAAAGGAAAATCTAACCCCCTTTCCCAAACCCCCCTTGTCAAGTTTTTGAGGTTGGTTTGGCCTGTCCAACTTTGTTCTTTTGGGGTTTGCACACTTGCTTGGTCTATTTAATTTTTATAGCCTTCGACTTTGTAAAGGGTCAGTGCCCTAGTTAATGCTGCTTTTAAAAAAAAAAAAATTATTAATATTATTATTTTATGAAATATAAAATTGTTAAAGGCTATCAATATTTGTTTATATAAATATATTTATTAAAAAAATAAAGAATTATATTATTAAAATCTCTATAACTAAAATGTCACTGTGACGCACCTTTTGCATTGTTATTCCCTTTCTAATAAGTGACTGGTATTTTTTTAATATATCAACACTTAAATTTATAGTTTTTCTATCTTTGGCTTACTTGAAGTGGTGATATAATATTATTTCCTTGATTACCTACAATTTTTAAAAAAAATTATTTTGATGCCTATACATTATAAAATAAATGTTGAATTTATAGGTAGACGATGTAAGACAAAATAAGCTCATCCATAAGTTTTAAAATAATATTCCCTTTTTCTACTCAGTAGACATTTCAAAACTTGCCAAATGGGATCATAGTGAATTTTAAAACTCAAGTCTATAGATATCTGACAGATAGTATTAAATAAAAGTCAGAAGTGCAAAAAGTTATTAATATGTTTTACATATAATAATATGTATATATTTTTTTTCTAAATTAAATTTAACAGCTACATAGATCAATAAGAAGAATAAAGAAAATAATACTTTTATGATTATTAAAAAAACATTTAAATTCAAGACTATAAGATTTTTGTTTAGAAATTTTAATTCTGCTTCTCCGATCACAGACTGATCTTAGTGTTGCATGACTACTTAGGCATTCATATCATATTCCCATCACATTCTAAACATTCATATTTCACAGTCAAGCTGAACTGATTAGGCGTGACAACACCTATCCCCAACACAAAGAAAGGTCGATTCAGAAGATTGTTCAGCAACTGAGACCAAAAATGGAAAACGGAGGAAGAAATGCATAATTAAGCTGGCTTTGCACTTGAAGATGATTCAAATTTCAGTCGCCTCTTTCAACCTATTTTTAACATTGTGGCGCGAGTATTGCCTTGCAGCCACTTCGGAAGATAGGTGTAGTAACTGTAGAGGGGGTTTCTGCAATGACATTTTCTAGATCCTTAAACGTTTTCTCCAAGCATGTTAAGTACATTAGGAACACCAAGGTTTACCTCTGTCATTTCAATTTCTTTTGGTGCTAAATGTCTTAGCAAAGCTACCATCACCCACGGATTTGTCCCGTATATACTATCTATTTTTGATGTTGAATCCACTTCATTCCTTCTCATTCAACACAGATTTATCCTTTCCATATTTCATGTTAGATCTGCTGCATTCCTTGTGGTTCAACTCTGATTCATCAGATCTATGGACCGCGATCTACCGATAGTTTTCTCACTACTCCAGTTGAGCCATCTGGCTGGTTTTTCTTAACCTTCCTAGCATGTCAAGTCATACAAATTTAAGTGTCACTACTGTTAATCCATTTGTCTTAAATTAATCCTAATCCACTCAGCCAAGAAATGCCATACACCTCTTGTCGAAGTAACTATTTTTCTGTGAAAAAAAATAAGATAAATTACAATATTGTCTACAAATGTTCAAATGAGTCAATTGAGCTAAAAAAAAAAACTACAATAGCATGAAGGCATGAAAATGACCTGCAACAATATAAAAAAATAGAGGTTTCAAGCTAAAAGCCAGTTGGTCAGAAAGAAAAGACTTAAACTAAGATAAGCCCAACTAAGATAAACTCTAAATGTAAAATAAATAGTCTCCTAATTCAAAACTCAGTGGAACCTGGTAAATACCAAAGCTCACATTTGTAAATAGCTGCCTCAGGAATCAAGGAAAAACTGGAATTTACAAATGAAGAAGAGCTCGTATTTCACTATTTGAAGAGAAAAACGAGCTCATATGCCACAGTGTTTTCTCTTCAAATAGTGAAATCAGAGTGCTTCTTCATTTGTAAATAGCCGTATTTCCTTGATTCCTGAGGCGGCTATTTACAAATGTGAGGTTTCGGATTTACAAGGTTCTACTGAGTTTTGAATTAGGACATTATTTATTTTACACTTAGGGTTTATGTTAGTTGGGTTTATTTCTAGTTTAAGTGTTTCCTTTCTTAACTTCTCGCTTTTAGCTTGTACCCTCATATTTTCTTAAAATGTTGCAGGTCATTTTCATTCCCTCATGCTATTGTAGTTGTAGTTTTCAATCCAATTGACCAATTCTCAACATTTTTAGACATTAATGTAATTTCTTTGATTCTTTTTCAAAGAAAAACTAGTTAACTTCTAGAAGGGGTGTATCGAATTCCTTGGCTGTGTGGATAAAAATTAATTTCAGACAAATGGATTGACAGCTGATGTATTTCAAATATCCACTATATGATACGCATATCCCATGAAATGACTTCTGAATTTGTATGACTTGCCATGCTAGGAAGGCTAAGAAAAGACCACAGATGGCTCAATTGGATTAGTGAGAAAACTATCAGTAGATCTAACCACTAAATGAATCATATATCTTTTCTTTCGCTCAGCTTTGATGATTAGGTTGAGATCCTTTTGACAATTTCCTCCATGAAATAACTGTCGTAAGTCATTAGTGTTATTTAGCCAGGTCTTACCCAACTACACGTCCCTCATGTTTTCCAGTTTTCCAGCCAACTCGTTGTAGATGGATTGTTTACTACAATAGGTAATATATATATAGAGTGAGGCAGGCTGTTTTCTAGGTATATTTGATATGTGGAAGCAGCACGATTTTTACTGTGCACCAACATTCTTTATATACAGAGAAAGAGATATAGAGTTCAAGGTCATAAATAATCCATCTACATTGAGCTGGGAAGAGCTGCCAACTAAGATCTGGCATGATAACCTTAATGACTTACCTCGACAGGCTATGAGCTGCAAAATGAGAATGTTCTCTCCGCTCCCGCTTCTTCGTTGAAATGAATGGACAAACTAACGAGTTAATATAAATAATTTTAATAATGCAAAGGTTTTCTTCCAAATAACAAAAATGGTTAATTGAATTCTATTACTTATCTCCTGAGAAATCGTTTTATCAGAGCATTTGAGGGCTCCAAAATTAATTTATGTACCTGTTTTATGTGCATTTTAGCAAACTATCTACAATAGCTCACAATGCGATTCACTTTGTGATATTGAACTCTAATATCATATTTAAAAATATAATTTTAACTGCAACACATGGATAATTTGAATCATTTTCACTTTATAGGTAATGAAATTATATTAATAATTCATATATGTAAACAATAGAAAAAATAATATGAGTAACAAAATCACATATTTCTAGTTTGTTCTTGTCTTTTTTATGTTTATTTCAAATAATTGCATTTTTAAAGCAATATAAAACAAGTTTATTCATGTTCTTTCTTATGATGTAAACAATTTTGTAAAATTGAAAAGAAAGGAAAGAGAGACACTTATCAAACATCTTATATTGCTTCTCAGTAATTCAATGTTTGATTTACGACTAAGAAAGTTGAAAATAAAAGCAAGAGAGACACTTATCAAACACTTTATATTGCTTCTCCTTTATTCAATCTCTAATCTACTACTAAGAATGTTGAAAAGAACAGAAAAAGAATCTTTGATAACAATCTCTTTGCACTGAAGATTGGGAAAAATCTCTATGATTCCACAGTAAACATATGCCCTTGGAAAATAAATAATCCAATTGTTATGTAGGGTAGGTAAGAAACATAATATTCATTTTTTTTAAGAAAAATATGTTATTTATATTTCCAAAGTGATGTTTCTATAATCTTTTTTATAAGCTCTTTTTACTTTAAATAAATAAACGGATGACTATGTAGAATAACTAAGAGAAAAATTTATTTATTTTCACAATGTTGG
The DNA here is from genome assembly GCF_030272615.1 of Cryptomeria japonica. Taxonomy (NCBI): domain Eukaryota; kingdom Viridiplantae; phylum Streptophyta; class Pinopsida; order Cupressales; family Cupressaceae; genus Cryptomeria; species Cryptomeria japonica. The sequence continues at coordinate 11,001 of NW_026729940.1, read as the reverse complement.
GGTGTCCCCACAACTTAGCCTATCCTGAGCTTCACTTAGGGAAATAATAATCTTACGAACATTGATGAGACTAGATCACAAGCGAATATAATTTTATTTCTAATTTTGTTTTAAGGAATAATGATGAATCATGATCAAAGTAAATAAAATAAAATAACATTTAGCTATGTTATTAGACTTGAATTATTTATAATAAAATGAAATAAATAAATTAATAGTTTAGTATGTGAAAAATATGATGAAAATAGTTAAACATGGAAAATGGCTATTTAAATTAGAAAATAGAAACATAAATTTTATTCCATTTTCCTTGTTTCAAAAAATGGGATGGGTAAGAAAGGAAACTCTCTATATTGTTCGTCTTTGTTGTATATTGAGAGACATAAAACTGCTTTTCAATTTTTTTCATTGATATATCTAATAGTAAACATAACTCAAGAAGAACAAAAGGAGAAAGTATGAGCCAGGGGAAATTTGTGAATCAAGAGTTGAAAAATTTGGTCAAAGCAAAAAATTGGAATCCTAAGAAAGAGGTGAAATATTTTGGAGATTTAAAGAGAATTTAGAAATGGTCCCCATGTTAAATGTTGTTCTCTCCTTGCAGGGTACTAAAAATTGAAAACTATAATCTCATATTCTAATTGATCAAGGAAGAGAGTTGAGAGTTGAATTTGATAAGTAAAACCGCGTGAATCTCGGATAGGTTCAATAGAGAGAAGTGTCTCAATGAAAGATAGATAGGTTCAATAGAGAGAAGTGTATCCCAAGATAGTGCCATAGAGGTTTTGTTAGGTCAATTATTAGGAGAATCCCTTCCATTACTTTCAAAATGGGAATAATTGGGTGCATATTCACAACTCCAATAAGAGCGAAAAGAGGTAGACCATTAGAGAGTACCAAAAAACCAGAAGGAGAAGAAATTTACTACAACAAATTCTCAAACAATAATAGTTTAGAGTAAAAATAAATAGGCAAATATCTTTTAGTCTCTTAGAAAAGAAAGACTTCAAAAGTTCATAGTCTGTGCCAATCAGGAAAATAGGAAATAGAAAAAACGTTCAATAGCAAATGATTTGAAGCAAGATGAAATAAGTAAACTGATTGGATGGGGCTGAACACTATATCTTAGTCCACAGGCAATAAAGTCCAGAAGCTTTCAACAATGGACTGTAACAAAGACAATGAATAATAAAGACAATGAAATTTCACAGAAGTGCATAATCAGTATAGATATCATAACACATCGGTAATGACATCATAATACAGTGAGAAAATACAGTCATGGAATTTTTGAAATAAAGATAGAAACATCTTCATGGTTTCAGACCTTATGGAGTCTTAGGTCACAAGTTCTAGTGACAAGATTAAAAGAGTCAAACAAGGCAGTCTAAATAGTGCTTGCAGCCATCCAAATATTTGTAAAAGACAGTGAGGAGATTATCAGCATTACCAAATACACGGAAATAAAGAACATTAGCCCCGTGATGAAGAGCATAGTATTCACAGAAAAATTCATGATAAGCTATCACAAAAGTGTAAATATTCAGATGTCACTTTCTCAAAATGGTGAGTAAAGAGCAGTCCTTCATGCATCCAAAGGAGTCACAAATTATACTCAGATCAATGTAAGACCCAAAAGTGACAATAAAAATTCACTATTGAATTCCAAAAAAAATAAAAATGCTCAATCATTTACAGCCTTGCAGATTAGAGAAGCATAAGGTTATGATTTCTATCCATACTCAAGCGAATAATCCTCTGATAGAATAGAAATTGATCCATTCAATAAGAATAGCATATTCAAATATTTTGAATGTATTTTGAAGGAACTCAAACAGTGAAGAGTAAAGTAGTGCCTCAAACATGTACAGTGAACATTCATAATATCATAGACAACAGTCACTCTTAGAATGGCAGCCTTAAAATCACTGAAGGACAGTATAGGCATAAGCATGGATATAAATTTAAAATATAGAATCCTAAGAAATGACAATTAGCAAAAGAGTAGATCCTAGTGCACAATGAAAAACAAGCACAGATATAGTCATAGTGTTTTCATGATTTCGTGAAAACCCTGATTCCGATTATGATGATTTTTATACTGAAATGAAAAGACTTCAAAGCGCAATGACCCAATAAATCTTGTGAAAACCCAGTTCACGGATTTTCAAAAACCTTTATTAGTCCGCAAAAAGATAATACTAAATCAAAGGAACAGATAATGAAACCAGTTGGTCCAGCCATCATGAGAAAGACAGTCTCTAAAATCAATACCAAAATATTAGGTTGCAGTCCTACTTCACAGAGCTTTATGAGATAATGGCAATAGTTTTAGATACAAAAGAAATATCTGTCAATATGATTACACAAAGAGGAGTAATATCCATAAATGACAGTGAGCATAGTGCAAAGTTAATGTTGCACTAGGTCATAATAGAATACACGAGACAACCATATCACAGAGATATTCAATGCACAATTAGTATTGCTTAGAAATCATAAATTATGATCATCATTGAGGACAAATGAAAGCAATTAGGGTTTGATAGTTTTGTGCAACCTTCAATGGATAATAAGAATAGTAACAACCCTTTTGACAGAGAATTGTGATTAAGGAAAAAAGGAACAAAAGAAGAGAGGAGAGTCACACACAGTTAAAAGGTTAATGACAATGCAAGCACCTTCAAAGGCACAAGTTAAAAAAAAAAAATTAAAAAAAAACCCCAAGTACATGCACTTAAACAACCAGTTTCTTGCATTTTTTTTAGAGAGACAATGATATAATATAAAAGATGGAGAAAATCAGACATACTGAGCTATTATCAGTTTCTTGCATTTTTATCAAAGAGACAATGATATAATATAAAAGATGGAGAAAATCAGACATACCGAGCTATTATTAGTTGAGAACCTAAAAATGCAGAAAAAACCCATTTTCGAGCTCCACTTCAAACTCTAACATGCATGTCGTAGAGAGGAGTCTTCCGGAAGTTACAAAATATGAAAACCAAAATGATTTTAGGGTTAAATTTCTTATTTGTGGTCATGCCCTAATTTGTTCCATGTGCTTCTCCTTTGATTTTTTTTTGTTTTTATAAGGCTTCTCATTTTATTTTTATTTGTTTTTATAAACAAATCACTTTATGCAAGCCGTGGTGTATGACTTGAAATCATATAGCCTAAGTACTTTTCATTAGAAGCACACATGCAAAAGAGCCAAATGAATTTTAAGTTCTTTTATCTCATGTATTCTTTTATTTTTATTTTTATATTCACTATTGTGGAATCTAGAGGTGTCCAATCTGGAGGTGTCCTCGTCAAAGCGAGACTAATCCCCGAGTGTGTACGACCTACTCACAAGGTAGCAACACACACAGAGTTAACATAGCCAGAGTTAACATAGCCGGGGACTCAAACTCAAGACCATGAGCATACCCACGCCTCAAGTTGCGATCCACGACCAGGTGAGCTAGGGCCGAAGCCCTTTATTTTTTTATTTTAATTATTTATTATAATTTAATATATACTAATTAAAGAATAAGAAATAAAACCTTTAATTAATATATATTAAATTATAATAATTATCATGTTTTTCCTTTTAATTATAAATTATAAATTTTATAATTAATATAAATTTATTAAAGATTTATTTCTTATAAAATATTAATAAATTTATATTAAACTATAAAATATAAAAAGGAAATTAATAGTTTTATTTCAACAATTGAATAAAATGAGTTGTTTTATTTAACTAAGTAAAACTATTTTTGAAAAAGAGAGATAAATATAAAGATGATATGCAGATTTTTCAAAGGAAGGCATGGGGAAAGTTGTTTTGTTTTCTCTCACTCTATTTTTGGCAGCAGGACATGCAATTTTGGACAGTGAGTCTTGTTTCTTAGTGAACCTATTTTTGGCAGCAGATTGATAGTTCTATTATGCAGCATCAGTTGGGGTCCTATTTTGAGCACTGGAGGCTATTTTTGACATATTTTTGCATGAATTTTTTAGGCTATTTTGGGCAAATTCGCCTTAGGCTTTTTTATAGTTTTTTTGCAGTTCTATATAGTAGGATTCCTTTGATATTACAAAGTTTCATGAGTTTGCCTTAGTAATTGTGCATGTTCATTTTTGTAAGTTTAATAGGGATTTATTGTGTTTTGATCCAGAAACCTTTGAACTTAGTTTCTTTCATGTGCATGTATCCTTTCTTTTTATAATCACAGGTTTTAGGTTGTGCAAAAGAGATAATTATCAATTTGGTTGTGAAACTAGTTTTTCTTCCAACTTTATGATTTCCTTAGCTTTCCTGGGAAATGTTTATGTGGTTGAAGAGTACAATTATTTTGTGTGGGTGAATTTTTGTCATAGTTTTGTGAGTTTTTAGACTATTATCACTATATTTTCAGTGTACAACCTCCTAGTTTAGTTGCAGTTTCTCAGTATTTTATTAGCTTTTAGGAGGGATTCAAGGGAAGTCAGCCAATAACCCAAAGATTCACCTTCAACTTGAGCAAACCGCAAGCTCGATGGTGTTTCCATGTTTCACAGGATTGCTTGGGCTGGGTGCAATCCTTCGTGACAACAATAACAAAGGAAGAGAATTTGAAATTATGCTAGAACACTATTTTACTTAGAATCTATCCCTTTCAGATCATAGGAAGACATCTATAACAAACGAAGAGAATTTAATATTCTGATAGAACACTAATTTACTTAGAATCTATCCCTTTCAGATCATAGGAAGACAATTATAAAAAAGGAGAGAATTTAATTCCACTGGACTTGGAAGTATTTTGTGAATTTTAGGTATCTTAGATCCCCAACATGAAGAGAGTGAGAATTCTCAGAAAAAGAAACAAGAGTTAATTTAGAAAATTTTAGATTTAGAAAAAATAGAGGAGGAGGAAATTGGTTTGATATGCATAAAATCAGAGCAATTGGAGGGAAATAAAAGAATCAAGGGAAGTTTTGGGCTTTCATAAAAATAACCCTAATAAAGAAAAACTAGATCGTGGGAAATCACCAAGAAATAGTAGAGGCAGGAAATCTCCATCAGACCTAAGGAAAAAAGATGGAGAAACAAAGGATTAGCTGAAAATTAAAAGCTTGTGGAATTTAGGGAAGGGGAATGTCATTCCCTTGGAGCAATGAAGTTATTATTATGGAATATTAGGAGAATTAATTCCCCTTGGTTAAAAATTGTATAAGAGCTTCAAAAGTAAAAGTATTCATTCTTCAAGAGACATAATTGAACTTATAACAAATGATAACCTTCAAAAATAAATTAGGTTTGTGGGAAGTAGAATCAGTAAAAGCTATCGGAGCTTTAGGAGGTCTAGCTATGTTTTGGAACCTAGGGAGAGTGAGTTTTGAGAAGTTAGCATGAAAGAGGCATTGGCTAGCAAATTCTTTAAGAAATATTAATAGAGATCTGACTTTTGTAATACTAAATTTATATGGGCCAACTTATAATAACCAATAATACGACTTGTGGAGAGAGGTGGAAAACTTCTTTCAAAACACAAATCCACTAAAAATAATTTCTTATTAAGAGATTTCAATTGTTAGAAATAAGGAACACTAAGAGGGCGAGTGAATTAGTGTTATGAAAAAATTAGTTTTTTCACTTGTTCTTTTAAGCACTTAACAAATTTAATCAACAGAAGGATGCAACAACAAATGAACAAGAACCACAAAATCATTATACCAGATTTTTTGTATGTGGAAACCCTGTTAGGGAAAAACCCAAGGTGGGGAATAGACGTGCATTTAGGCTCACTACCTATAGCTCACTACTCAAAAGGAGGCTTGCTACCTACAAAATCATTACCAAAATATTACATAACTGTTTGAGGTGAAGTACAACATCTACAATATGTAAATTTCATACACCTTATCTCTCACTGCTCTAATACATTGTTCTGTCAAAGATTCAAAGAACAAATCTCTATCTTGTGCACATGAAACTAAACACATTCGATCACTAACACCTTACGCATATCTTAAATGATAAATTATTTATAATAAAATGAAATAAATAAATTAATAGTTCAGTATATGAAAAGTGTGATGTAAACAATTAAATAAGGAAAATGAGTGTTTAAATTAGAAAATAGAAACATAAATTTTATCTTATTTTCCTTGTTTCAACAAATGGGATGGGTAAAGAAGGAAACTCTCCATATTGTTCATATTTGTTATGTATTGAGAGATATTAAACTATCTTTTTCATTCAATCATAGAACATGGGAAGGTGGAAATAGGATCAGGAAATGCTTTTTAATTTTTTTCATTGACATATCTAATAGTAAACATAACTAAAGAAGAAGACTAGAAGGAGCAAGTATGAGCCAAGGGCATCTTGCGAATTGGGAGTTAAAAAATTTGGTTAGAGCCAAATATTGGAATCCAAAAAAAAGAGGTCAAATATTTTGAAGGTTTAAAGAGAATTAGAAATGGTGCCCATATTAAAAGTTGTTCTGTCCTTGCAGGATACTAAGAATTGGAAACCAGAATCTCATATTTTAAGTGATTAGGAAAGAGAGTTGAATTTGATAGGGAAACTAAGTATTCATCTTGTATAGGTTCAATAGAGAGAAGTGTCTCAATAAAAGATATGAAGTCTTCTCACTAATCATGTTTTGAGGTAGCCCAAGATAGTGCCATAGAGGATTTTTTAGATCAAATCTTAGGAGAAGACTAGGAAAATAAATTCCCTTCCATTGCTTTGAAAATGGGAATAATTGGGAACATGTTCTCAACTCTAGTAAGGGTGAAAAGAGGTAGAAAATTAGGGAGTATAGAAAAAACAGAAGGAAAAGAAATTCACTGCATCGAATTCTCAAACAATTATCGTTTAGAGTCTTAAAATAGATAGGCAAAGATCTCTTAGGCTATTGAAAAAGAAACACTTCAAAATTTCATAGTCTATGCCAATCAGGAAGTTTGAACCTTCAACCTCACCCATTTATTTAAAAAGAAAATAAAAAATACATTCCATAGCCAATGGTTTGAAGTAAGATGAAATAAATAAAATAATTGGTTGTGGTGAACACTATTTTACTTAGAATCTATCCCTTTCATATCATAGGAAGTTAATTTTGATAAAGTAAGAGAATTTGATTCTTCTAGAATTGGAAGTAGTCTGTGACTTTTTAGGTATCTTAGATCCAGAACATGAAGAGAGTGAGAATTATTAGAAAGAGAAACAAGAGTTAATTTAGAAAATTTTAGATTTAGAAAAAATAGAGGAGGAGGAACTTGGTTTGATAAGCATAGAATTAGGGAAATTGGAGGGAAATAAAAGAATAAATGAAATGGAAGTTTTGGACCTCTGTGAAAATAACCCTAATAAAGAAAAACCAAATTGTGGGAAATCACCAAAAAATAGTACAGGTAGGAAATCTCTATCAGAGCTAAGGAAAAAAGATGGACAAACAAAGGATTAGTTGAAAATTAAAATCTTGTGGAATCTAGGGAAGGGGAAGGTCATTCCCTTGGAGCAATGAAGTTATTATTATGAAATATTAGGGGAATTAATGCCCCTAACAAACAACATTTGGTTAAGCACCGAGAACTTCAAAAGTAGTAGTCATTCTTCAAGAGACAAAATTGAATGCACAACAAATGATAAGCTTCAAGATGAAATTAGGTTTGTGGGAGGTTAAAGATTTGTGGGTGTTGATGAGTGGAAGGTGGAGTTATTTTTGGGCACCCAGGCCCTCTCCATATTTGCATGTTTGATTTCACGCCTATCTTGAGTTCTTGTTTGATGTGCCATTTCTATGGGCATTTTTAGTTGTTTGTATGTTTTATTTCCTTCTTGTTGTCTTTCCCTTATTTTCCTCATTGATGCTAGCATTGTTGCTTCTATTTCACTATACTTGGTTATTTCTAGTTTTTCCTATAGAGGTGGTCTCGTCTTCTTTCATGGTGGAGATGGTTCATATTGGACATAACATTTCTCCTATTGAGGTGGATACCGATGCTATGGCTGATGTTGGTGGGATGCTGATGGTGCCTTTTTTTGTGGTTGGCTTGGTACTAAGGCTAGTTTTATTGTTGTTTTCTCTCTGTTAGTCCCTATTAAGGTGGTGATATTGGAGGGTTTTATGTTCTTAGTTCTGGTCTTATTCAAGGTTAAGTTTATGGGGGCCTTTCTAAAACCCATGTGGGTTTCTTTTGTTCCTCTTTCCCATTCTCATGCATCTCTCTTTGAGGTAATTTTCTCTCCTATTGAGGTGGAGTGGTTGCAAGGGTTTTGGGTTGAGGGCCTATCTAGGCTGCTGCTATTTATATTGTTTCATTGAGGAAGCTTGTCAACACCCAAATGAATTTCTTTGCAGGAGGTTTTGGGTGCCTTGTCAAAATCCTATATCCTTGAATGTTCCTTCAGGACGAGCTATTATTGTTTGGGTATTGATTGGTTGTGGGAGCCTTGTGAAACCCACTCTCTTAGGTTGTGAGAGCCTTGTAAAACCCATTCTCAAGGTTGAGGGAGCCCTGAAAAACCCTATGTCTCTTGTTCCTCTTAGGGACATGCTTGATGCTGGCAGTTTTCAAGCGCCCAGTTTGGCTGGGAATTACTTTTGGTTAGCTTCAGGCTTTGTTTGTTGTGGCCTGGAGGTTCTATTACAGGTTATGGGAAATTGGGAAAACCCTTCTGGTTGGTTGAGGGTGCTTGATAAAACCCTCATTCTCTATCTTTTGAGGACTATTTTTTGTTGACTTAGATCGTCTATTTTGGCCACCCTATGTTGTAATGTTTTACACTTGATGTCTGGCTAGTGTTTGGTTGGTTGTGGCTACTATATTTTTTCTATTTAATTTTTTTGAAACCTTTGAGTTTTGGGATATGGACACCCTTAAGTCCTAAAGGTTTTAGGTCGTTTCTAAACCCAAGGTTCACAACCAGGTAGTCTAGTCTATTGTTGATGACAACATTATGATTTTAAAGGTTTTGGGGCTCGTTCAAAACCTATTTTACCCCAATAAAAAACATATCCATGTAGGGTATTACTTATGACTGTTTTAACTAATTTCTCAATATAATAGATTTTTCCTTATACCTTAACTTGCATTTCAATCTATTACTTGAATAGAAATAAATAAATCAAATACACCATATAGAAAACATATCAGAGGTTTTTTTGTATGTTGATATGGGTCTCATTATGCCACGTGTAGATCTGCAGTATGTGTTTGCATTAGAGAATGCTCTTAGTTTGATTAGTTATCTATGTGTTCTATTATTCATCTACATTTTAATTTGTAGCCAAAAATGTGAGATGTGTTAGCATGTGCATTCCATTGGAATGTGTGTGAATTTATGTAAAGTTGATGTTAATGACATTGGAGACAATTTTGTGTGAAATTCATTTTGTGAAGAGTTTTGATGATGATGTGACAGTGTTCTAGGATAGTGATTGATGTTAGATGTGTTTTCCATGATATTGGTTGCTTCACATAGAGGTTCAAGGATAATTTTTGTAGTGTCATAAAATAGCAACACTAGCAATTTTTGACCACATTAGGGTCCTCACACATGTGAAATCAAATCCCCTAGCCTGATCAGAGACAAGAGAATGGTCAACCCTCAGAATTTGTTTCTTCCTTGGCCTCCACACCACCTGTCTACACTCTTCCCTGGAGAAAGGTGCAAGAAAGGGACATGGTGCCCTTGTCCCCCCTAGGAAAAGGGCATGGCTCCCATGTCATCCCAGGATAGGGGCATGGCATCCCTGTCCCTGCCCTATTTTCGGGCATCACCCTTTTTTGAGCTTGCATTGAAGGTTGTGCAGTAAGTGGGAAACTTCCCCAATTTTGGCTTGTGATGTATATCAGTTTCAATAACTCTAATTGACATGTATTTAAGTTGCATTTTCCCTCTCATTTTGGTAAGAGGGTCAAGTTGGATGAGTGGGAGGTTTACATGAGATCAAGCATTCATTTTCAGCATTGAGCATTCTCAAGTCTCCCTTCAAGGCTAGGTGTTTCATTCAAGTCGAGGATTCAACCATTGAAGAGGAGATTGATTCAAACATTCAAATCCACACAAACATTTATAGGAACATTTCTATCACAACCTCCCTTGAGGTGATTTACATTTCATTCTTTCACTTATATTTACTTACAAGTACTTTCTTTCATTAACTGGTTAAATCTAAAATTGGGGTCTGACCTGAAGGAAAAATCCCAATCCCAACCCCTTTTCCTCTCTTTTCTATGTGTAGGTTATAGATCTGTGGTTGTACTTTCAGATTTAGACTCCATTTGCAGAGGCAAGAAAACCCTTTTTTGTTTCACGGATTTTTTGGAGGGCCGTGTACATTCTCGCAATGGTCCTGGCAACTTTTACTCAAATTCGCAGGGCAACTTCGTCTCAACATATTACCACTAGATCCAGGTGCACAGCTTCATCCCATACTCGGATCTCAAGTTATAACCAGTTTTTGTCACTTTTGTACTACATAATTCAATCAATTCCTTTCCATTTGAAATAGGAAGATGGGATCAACTTATCATTCCCATTTCATTCAAAATTCTATCTCCTCCTATGTAGGTTGAATCTAATGAATTTTCCTCTCCTCTTCCAATGTAATAGGTGAAAAGTGTTTGAAGGGAAATCTATAGTGAAACTCTCATCTCTCCTTGGAGGGAAAGGGTTTGTTTCCTCTTGATCTCTCATTCACACAGTTATCACCCACCAATACATTTTGGTGACATTACAGTTTGGTGAACCCGATGTCTTGCATGCTTTCCTTTGAACAAAATTTCATATTTTTCATTCGTAAGTTTAAATTTTCTACAAACTTAGTGGTTAAATCATTTGCTTGTGGTTATCTTAGATCTAAAAATTGTTTTGTTTCTCAAATTCAATTTCCTCATTGTCTTGTTCAATTTGCAAATCAAATTTACAAAATTAAAAGTTTACTTGTCAAAACCCAAAATATCAAAAGCTATCTTGAATTTCACTCATCTAAAAATAATAAAATTTGT